>NC_056739.1:722513225-722548225 GCF_019279795.1 Protopterus annectens
CAGTTGAATTATTCAATTCAACATTTTTCAAAATCCTAGTTGAGGCAGCACCACCCAGAATAAAAAGAGTCAAGACTAACCATGCAACGTGGCTCACTAAATCCACAAAGCAAACCATGTCCTCTAGAGACAAAGCTTGGAGAACATGGCTAAAACACAGTAACCCAGCCGACCTGGTTCAATACAAACAACTATGTAATTAAGCCAAAAGACAGGTTATTAAAGATAAAAAGACTATTACCACAAGCTATAAAACCAGCATAGACTAAACCCTCAAAAATTCTGGGGAACAATAAATTCCCTTTTTCACCCAGGGTCTAACACCAATCCCTGCCCATTCCCTGATAAAATCCCCTCTGATATAGCCTTTGTCTTTAACTCATATTTTATTGACACTATTGCCAATCTGACCACTACTTTCCCCTATTCAAACCTAAACTCACCAGACCAGCATACTACTCATTCTAAACCATCCTCACTACCATATTTTTCTTTCTGTCCCATACCCATAAGCACCATAAAGAAACTGCTTCATAAACTCAAACCCTGCTCCTGTGATCCTGACAACCTACCTGCTGAATTCCTAAAAATAACTGCTGATTCCATTGCTTACCCCATTAGCATACTAATCAATAGATCAATCCAAGAATCGTACGTACCTAATATCTGGAAAAAAGCTTACATTCTTCCTCTGCACAAAGGTGGCAAAAATTCTGACATTTCAAATTTCAGGCCCATAGCCATTCTCTCCCCCATCTGTAAAATACTAGAAAAATGTGTCCATACCCAACTTCTCAACCACTTACTCAACAACCAACTACTCACCCCAACCCAACATGGCTTTAGACCAGGCCATAGCACAAATACAGCCCTCATCTCCTTTATGGATACAGTAAATTGGGCACACAATTGGGGTCTGATAGTCTCTTCACTCTTCCTTAACCTTTCAAAGGCATTTGATACAATTTCTCACCCCATTGTACTCTCTAAACCTTAATAATCTAGGTGTCTCACCCCCAAACCTTAATTGGTTCTCAAGCTACCTTTCTGACAGATACCAATCAACCAAATGGCAGCAATCCTCTTCAACCTTCCTAAAAATCTCCACTGGTGTCCCCCAAGGCTCAATATTGGGCCCCCTACTATTCAACTTATTCACTAACAATTTTCATGAGTCACTAATACATGCTGATGTTATACAATATGCAGCTGACTCAGCAATTATCACCACTGCAAAAACACCTTCTGAGCTTCAACTACTAACCCAAAATGCCTTCACATCCACCGAAAAATGGATGTCAAAATAATCACCTCACTCTCAACCCAAACAAGACCAAGCTGATTCTATTCGCTCCCTAAAAACAACACCCCATAAACAAGGCTGAATTTTCTATCCACTCACAAAAGAATACCTCCATAGAAGTTGTCCCCAGTACTAAACTGTTAGGAGTCATTATTGATGAAACCCTAACATTTGAACCCCACATACTCAATAACATCAAAAAGACATATCAGAAACTAGGTACCCTGTATAGACATAGCTATTACCTAAATAACAATGCCAAAAAAACACTAGCCTCAGCCTTCCTACTTCCATCCCTCCTATATGGTGCCCCGATCCTCACTAACATACACTCTTCACTAAAAAACAAACTTAATATATGCTACAATAAAGTTGCCAGATTTGCAACAAATGCTAAGTCCTCATCACATCACTGTTCCTCGCTGCAACAACTAAACTGGCTAGAACTACCACTCTAACTCAGCTACCTCCACTTAAGTACTGCACACAAAATAATATATAAACCAACAGCTTGTTCATCTCTCTCCTCTATATTAACGCTGTACCATCCAAGCAGACACCTTAGATTAAAAAACAAAATTCTACTTAAAGTTAACAAACCTCAATTCTCAGCTGGCCAAATGCTCTATTCCTTTACTACCTCCAAACTTTGGAATAACCTCCCAACCTCAATAACCTCCATCTCATACCTTGATCTCTTTAAAAAATCCCTTAAACAACACCTCTCTACCTGCTGGTTATTCCCATGCCAAAGCTAACTCATCTTCTCTTCATACTACTCTTCATATTACTCTTCATACTGCTCTTCATACTCCTCTTCATACTACTCTTCATATTACTCTTCATACTGCTCTTCATACTACTCTTCATATTACTCTTCATATTACTCTTCATACTGCTCTTCATACTACTCTTCATACTGCTCTTCATATTACTCTTCATACTGCTCTTCATACTACTCTTCATACTGCTCTTCATATTACTCTTCATACTGCTCTTCATACTACTCTTCATACTACTCTTCATATTACTCTTCATACTGCTCTTCATACTACTCTTCATACTACTCTTCATACTACTCTTCATACTGCTCTTCATACTACTCTTCATATTACTCTTCATATTACTCTTCATACTGCTCTTCATACTACTCTTCATACTGCTCTTCATATTACTCTTCATACTGCTCTTCATACTACTCTTCATACTGCTCTTCATATTACTCTTCATACTGCTCTTCATACTACTCTTCATACTACTCTTCATACTACTCTTCATACTACTTTTCATACTGCTCTTCATACTACTCTTCATACTGCTCTTCATACTACTCTTCATACTACTCTTCATACTGCTCTTCATACTACTCTTCATACTACTCTTCATACTGCTCTTCAGACTACTCTTCATACTGCTCCCACTCTCGGGGAACTACAGGTATACACGCTTAGCAGGTCTGCAGCCATACCCATGACTGTTACTACACTGCCTACACAGCTTTTAAATGAGTGTAAATAATTGCATACGATGTAACTGTTTTCTGCCTCCCAACCAGTAAATTGTAATGGCATCTATATGACTGAAATTACCTGTTTATATCATTATGTACTACCATAAATGTATAAATAATGATGTACATAAATGTATATCATTATGTACTACCATAAAACTGCAATGGAAATCCTAAAAGATTGTAAAATGCTATTTGATATTTGTATTCTGTAATGTGAAATTTATGTGGAGCTTTTCTCGCCGGGCCTCCACTGAAAATGGGCTCACCTAGGCCCAGTGGACTTTCCCGGTAAACAAATGTAATCAATAAATAAATAGCTTTCTTTATAAAGGATATAAAAATACTTTGCCAAAGTTTGACTGAAACCTAAAACTCTGGATTTCATATGTTAAAAACAAAAGAACCAAATTTAATCAGGTGAAATGCTGAAATGGGTGATTATACCATTTGATAAAGTTATATATGTACATACTTTCAGACAAAACATAAATGCCATTAACACACCCCATCACATATATAGCCTTGTTAGAAACCTACATTATATTGGAAATGTTGCCCTGTGGAAGTTATAAATTAGATTAGAAAATTATCTCTGGATTTCTGATTGTAAGCAACTTGTTATGTGCTTCAAACATCCATACTGAGGACATATACGCAAGTAAATAAAAATTCAGAGAAAACTGATCATTCTTCTTTTATACTATGTAGAGCTTTAGGAGTTTGATGTTCTACTAGTTACAGAATGATGAAAAGTGTAAGAGTACGAACTATTCTTTAGCTTTAAAAGCTGTAAGTACATAGTGGTGTAACACAGATATCAGCCAGAAGCCAAGTGTACCTCTCTCTTATGGGCTAACAGTTTTAAAAGCTGTTAAATATTTCAGTCTGCCTTTTCTTATATGGCTGCATGAAGTTTGTTTTATGGCTTTTAAAACTGTTATCAATTCCTAGTGTTCTTGGAAGGGCACTATGTATGCAAAATAGCTTTGAAAGATATATAACAACACTTATTTTCCACCTCTTTAAAGTCAGATAGGTGTATGACTCCTCTCCAGGGTAAACTGTACCCCTGTTATTAATACCATCATTTCCCTTTCACTGTCATCACCACCTACCTATTTGGTACACCCTAATTTATGCTCATAACTGTTTAACCTCCTACTTTCTCCATCTAATTACTATATATATTTTGTAAATATTTGCTAAACGCATCATATCCCTTCCATAAATTCTTTGTAAATATTGGCTATCTCTGCCATTTTATCCATTTCACTTTTGTATATCAATGTATTTTTAACTAAGTACTATAATGTATTTGTTTAACCAAGAAAACGATTGTTAATTATGCACTACTGTGGAGCTTTTCTCTACAGGCCTTCACTGAAAATGGGCAAAACACCCAACTGGACTTTCCCAGTAAACAAAAGTCAAGAAATAAATAAATAGCAAGCTTGTCGTTTTCCTCATTTCAGAGTGTCGTTAGCATGTATGTACTATATAATAAAAGCTGGTACGCGCTAGTACTGCATTCCTGTGTTCATTTCAACAAAATAATGAGTTTGTATGTGCCAACATTTAATAAAGTACAGATTATTTTGTTTTCAATATGGTCAATTTCATTTTTTAATTTATTTATGTATTTTATTTGTTTACTTGATGATGTAGAGTTCGGTACTGCAGTGGTGGTGCTGCGGTAGCTCTGTTGCCTCACAGTAAGACGTTGTCCCATTCGATTCTCAGCTAGAGCGTCTTCTGTGTAGAGACATGCGTGAATGGGTGTACCTTCGTTGAAGTTTGTGCGTCAGAGCTGGCAACTCGGCACGTAAAAATCTACTGCCAATCATTAGCGGACTGGAGTTCCGCTGTGGCAACCCCTAACCAGGATAAGCCGAAAGACACAACAACTTGATGTAGAGTTCTGATCCCAGTGGACAATTTTTAATTGCAGCCCAGAGGTACAGAAATATATATAATCAGTACAGCAAAAATGAACTTAGGTTTACCAGTAGATGAAGTAGGGGTACAATCTAACTTGAAAGCATATTCAGCATCATTGCTTTATAAGGTTTCCGTCATATGCTGTCACACTGATATAACCATTTGTAGCTCCTCCACACATTTAGGGCATACAAGTAATAACAATTCCAGACTTGTAATAGTCAAAAATAATAATGAAGATGTAAAAATATTTTGCAATATTTAATGTTTTTTTCAAAACTACGTGTAACTCTATATCCATCACACTCAAAGAATCAATGATTGTGTTGGGTTCTTTTCACTGTGGAAAATGCAGTTTTTGTCCTTATGTCATTATCACTACCTTTTTAGCTGTAAAAATTCTTGAGATACCTTTACGATTAGCAGTGCAGTTTCCTGTAATACGAAGTAGACTGTTTACCAAGCAGAGTGCACATGTGGTGATTTCTACATAGTGTGCACAAATACTGATCAAAGAGCATTTGAGATAAAAGAGCAAAGAGCTAATTTTAGAGATATTATGTGTAAGAAGACACTTAATGCCCTTTATAAACATACTTTGAAGCATATAATTTCATGTATTGATATACCCTACCAATACCAATACATCCCTGGTCTAGATTCATCATAATCATAAATTCAAGACTTATTATTAAAGAAAGATTGAAGATGGATTGTTTTACTTGGGGGACTCTTCCATCCAAATTTAAATGATGCTCTATAATTTATTTATCAGTCAGGAATGTAGTGAATGAGAGAATGTGCCAGATTACTGATTTTGAGTTGATGTATTATGCTTTCAAATCATGTTGTGCGATGTGACTGTATAATAACTCCTATTTATTTTAAGTAGATTGTATGGCAGAACTAGTCTACAAATATTAAAGATTTACTTTAGATTGTATGGCAGAACTAGTCTACAAATATTAAAGATTTACTTTGATGCAAGTTATGATTTTTCCTGATTTTTTTTTTTTTGTTGGTGTTACTTGTACACTGGTTGGAATACACACACTTTTTGCAGTGCTTGATGTTTTATATTATATAAATAAATAAAATATATTTTATTCAACTGCAGAGATTTTTATAAATACCACAATATGACTTGTTGTGATAATTTGGAACAGCTACGTGAACAGTTTATAATTTAATTTTCAGGTTAGCTATGGCTCTGGTGCTTTGACGCTGAATGACAAAAGGCAGTTTCCATCTTTTCTACGGAGTGCAGCTAGCAGCTACCTGAAGTACAGTGCTGTGGCTCGGATGTTGCTTCATTTTGGGTGGAACTGGGTAGGGCTTCTTGCAGAAGATGATGACTATGGTCAGCAGGTCAGCCAAGTACTGAAGGATCGGTTTACCAGAAGTGGTATATGCCTTGAATTTTTTGAGATGCTTCCAGTTGTTGGCATGGAACAGAGAACTGGTTATTTGGTTGAAACAATTCAGCACTCTTCATCAAATGTGATTGTGGTTACGTCATCTGATAGCAGACTGCAGCCTCTGATGCAAGAGCTTTCAAGCAGAGGCATTGCTGGAAAAGTGTGGGTTGGCAATGAGGAATGGCCTGATTCATTATTGTTCTTCAAGCCAGAGTTCCTAAAAATACTACAAGGCACAATATGGTTTTCAGTGCACACTGGGGAGATGCCAGGATTCAAAGATTTCCTTTATAGAATCCATCCCACTAATGTAACAGGGAACCATTTCACCAAAATATTTTGGGAAAATGTATTCAGCTGCAAATGGCTTAATTCAGTGAATGGGAACATATCGGATACTAAAATCTGTACAGGCAATGAAAACTTGCATGATCTTAACATACCCTTCTTTGATGTGTCAAATCTGGGCTACACATATAATATATATCCAGCAGTCTATGCAGTAGCACATGCTTTGCATGATCTTTATTCTTGCCAGCCTGGATCTGGCCCATTTCTAAATAGAACATGTGTAAATGTTAATACTTTTGAACATTGGCAGGTAAGGCAATGATTACCTCAGTTACACCTATGCAGATTACTGTAGCTTTTGCTGCTGTGCTGATTACAAAACTACTCATATAGCATAGCACCATTCATTGTCTTTCTGCTATAATAACATACACGTCATCCCCAGTCTTGTCAGATATCTTAGTATCAAACAAGTCCTTGAGTTGCTTCCCCTTAACTGGCTTCTGTATAGCAAAATATTTTCTGCAGTGTAATGTATTTTTTGCACTTAACATTTTGATCATTCTGTTTTACCACTGCAATTTTCTTAGTTCCTGTTTGTTTTCACTTAGTCTATTTTTCAGATATGTTTACAACATTGCTAACAATATATTTTATGTAGTTTCATATGATGCAAACATTTCTAATAATTATATACTCACATTGACTATTTCAGTAACACAAATAATATCACTGTACAAATTTGTGAAAACCGTAAACTAAAAACTAAAAAAGAAAAAAACACTAATGTCCCATAGAGACCTACAAAATGTTTATTGTTAAGCACTTTCATCCTTCAAATTCCAGATTTCATCAGATCTGCTATGCTGAAGTCTGGAATTTGAAGGATGAAAATGCTTAACAATAAACATTTTGAACTCTCTACAGGACATTCATCGTGTTTTTTTTTAGTTTACACATTGAATATTCTTTATTATGTTTTTCATTGTATCAGTTTTATTTTAAATTGTGTAGCTTCACATGTTCACATCATGATTTATTTACTGCAGTGTGTTAATTCATTGTGATTCGTTCATTTTGTATAATATGTCATGGCTCTTGCTCTGTTAAACAGCAGGCATCTTGTGAAATGCATTTTTGTTCCAATGAAGTTTTACTTATGTTGCAAAAGACAAAAGTGCTCAGACTCACATTAAAGTTTTATTCTCAGCATCACACTCTTCAATTTTTATGTTTACTTTTTGCCACAGTAGGCTTTTATTTGACTTTTTGACATATTTGCAATACTGTGAAGAGACTTTAATATTCATTATATTATTTTATCAGCTTTACCTTAGCTTTCTCCATACTATTACCATTTCATCTGTGCTACTTCAGGCTATAACTTCCCACATTTATTCTCTGAAGAATAGTCACACATATTCTTACAGCCAATCTGATTAAACATTGATCAGATTGTTCCCATCCCGGTTGTATTTTTATTTATATATTTAAAAATTTACTATGAGCAGAATTTAAAAATCAGAGCTTTTATGCAAATACAATAATACAAGTAAGATTATCAGGCAGAAATCAACATGCTGACTATATTAATTTACTACATCATAACAAAAAGGACTGCGAAAATTCTATAAAATTCAAGAACTTGGACTATGAGTTCTGGAAAAACTTGAAACTTCATGCCATCATGAAATCTGCCATTTCTGGGCAGAACAGCACATTTGCCATATATTTCCTAATTCTGATTGAGATTGCTTTATCTTGTGTTTTCTAGTTAGAAATTGATTTAATTCTAGTTATAGAAAGATATAATAAAATGTGTAAATGAATGACTGTAATGTTTGAGAAGTAATATGGTATTTCCAAGTGTGATTCACAAAATTTCAACTGAAGGAAAATTATATTTAAACAATTGTAAACCTATATATATAACCAACATAAATGCTGAGAATATTTGTTGTACTAAATTTATTTTACATGATTTCAATGTCAATTTAATAGGGGCACATTCAGTTTTATATTTAATATCTACAGAGAGAGAGAGAGAGAGCAACTTTAATAGGAATATATAAATTCTTTGCCATCACTTTCCTCATATGTGCAATCTTTAGACTGCACACATCTAACATCATTAGCAATGAATAGTACTATATTGCAATTTACTGCAAATTTCATAGCTGACCTGCCTAGTCAAGTTGCCTTGTAAAGGCTGGGTGTAAGGGACCAGGGAGTTATTGTTCTACAACTTTTTCTGAACTTTAGAGTATGTTTTATTAAACTTTCTGTTTCTACAGCTGATTGTTGCTACATGCAAGTAGGATATTGTATGATCATATTGTTAATATATTTATTTAAGGAGAAGTGAGGGCAAAGGTCCCACATTGAGGGTACAAGTGTACCATTTCTGTACTGTAATGTTTTTTGTATCTTTCTTATCTTTCTCGGTTGAAGTGGACTCTTCTGCTCAGCTGGTAAATGTTAAGTTGTAAGATTCACTTTTTTATCTTATGGTCAAATATAAGCACAGCTAGAAAGTAACTGTAAGACTGTGTGTTACAAATGGGGTTCAGCACATTCTAGTGTTCATAATTCTCCAATGACCTGACAAGCTATTCCACAAATTCCTTTTTTTAATTTTCATTTGCATGAAGTGGGCTGCCATCCCGAGCACAAGGTATTGGGGGCATGACTGGCACTTTAACACTTCATATTAGGTATTTAACTGTAGCAAGCTGCTTGTTAAATTTATAGCAAGTACTTTGCTACACTTGTTCAATTGTTAAAGGAGAAGCAATGTATTTTTTAATGTGGTCCTGAACTCTGGATAGGACCTCTTTCATCCTCATCTCAAAGAGGATTTTGTTTTTGGTCCTCAGTTTAGAATTGATGGCATTGGCCAAATGAGAAACTAAACAATGTGCCAGAATACTTAGCTATAACTCTGTAGACTACACTATAATAGCTGAAATCTGTATGGTTGGTTATCTTAACGTAGTATCTCAGTAACTATTGTTAGGATTGCAGTTTTTTTTCGCTCACTGACAATGGCTTCAAAGAAAAGGCAGAAAAAGTTCAGCTATCTCATATTTGGATATAGCTACTCGAGTACTGTCTTTCTTTCTTTCTTAAGCTACAGTTATTGAGCAGGAAATGACTGGCAACTGGAAGAAAATCTTTTAGTCATTTTTTTGGATTTTGTGCTCTTCATAGGTGCACTTGTTTTGCTCCAGGCTCTCTTGGTATATTATTTACCTTCTTTGGAACGCCAAGTTCCCAGTTGCTGTTTCTTATTTTCTCAGCCCATTTTCTAAAATAAATCGATAACCAACTGAAGTATGTCAATCAGGTGGTAATGGTAAAGTTAAAACAAGTCAAATGTTTGATTAAATTTGTATGATCAAGGCATTCCTTTCATACAAGTTCAGTGTGCCCATTGCACGCATGGACTTACTTCCCTGTATCCTGTGTTATAGTTTCTGTTTGCTCATTTGTAGCTTCCTTTGCTGCAGAAGCCTGAGCAGGTCTACATTTGATTGCCTAGGTTTTCAGCTGGTTACTAAGGAAGGACACATCTCTACTCATCTTTGTGTAGCCTAAATTGGTTCAAGTCTTGCCAGCAACTTTCTCTAATGCAGTTAAAATTCACCAATAAACTTCTTTACTCCCACAAGCACCCTTCATTACCTGATATTTTACTTGGGGCAAATGTCAGTATGAAACAGGGTCTTCTGCTGGACTGTAAAGCTACATATCCAAAAGGAAAACTAGATATAGGGATACACATTATCTGATTTTATTTCTAAACTCTTGAATAACCTCCCATGCACCCTTAGGAACAGCCCTGATAAACAGGCTTTCAAGTTTGCTCTGAAAAACATTTGCTAACACATCAGAACTGCCAATGTTGTGTACGTTAACATTCTAAGATAGACACTGTCCCCTTACAATAGTATAATACTGGTTTCTTTCACCCATAACAATACAGTTAATACTTTGTGAGTAACACAATGAATTCTCACTGTTTTGATCACCTCATTATGTAATATCCTCCTTATCAACATTTATTTTTATCTTTATTTATCTTCTCTTATTTCCCATTGCTGTTGTTAGATTTTATTTTATTTCTTATATATATATATGACCAGTTTTATCAACCCCCTTTCGATGTGTGCTTTACTCTTCTTCTCCTAACGTAACTACTAGGGGACTTCAGTTCATTTCTGAGCTGTCACCCCCCCCCCCCCCTTCCACGGAGTGGTTTTCATCTCTCTGCCTCATCCCACATTTGATGCCCTATTTATGTATGTATGTATGTATGTATGTATTTTTTCTGGGGTAGAGCACTGATCTCCATGTACCCTTTTCAGACTCACCCCGGGAACAGTATCTGGTTAAGTGACTTGCGGAGAGTCACACAGTTGGGCAATGTTAGCTGAGGGAATCAACATTTCATTGTCTTAAGACATGCATTTATATAATACATGTATTTATGCTGACTACAAGACATGTATTTATACAATAAATGTATTTATGTTGATTAAAAAAACATGCATTTATACATGTATTTATGCTAACTACAAGACATGCATTTATACAATACATGTATTTATGCTGACTACAAGACATGTATTTATACAATAAATGTATTTATGTTGATTAAAAAAACATGCATTTATACATGTATTTATGCTAACTACAAGACATGCATTTATACAATACATGTATTTATGCTGACTACAAGACATGTATTTATACAATAAATGTATTTATGTTGATTAAAAAAACATGCATTTATACATGTATTTATGCTAACTACAAGACATGGATTTATACAATACATGTATTTATGCTGACTACAAGACATGTATTTATACAATAAATGTATTTATGTTGATTAAAAAAACATGCATTTATACATGTATTTATGCTGACTACAAGACATGTATTTATACAATACATGTATTTATGCTGACTACAAGACATGTATTTATACAATACATGTATTTATGCTGACTACAAGACATGTATTTATACAATACATGTATTTATGCTGACTACAAGACATGTATTTATACAATACATGTATTTATGCTGACTACAAGACATGTATTTATACAATACATGTATTTATGCTGACTACAAGACATGTATTTATACAATACATGTATTTATGCTGACTACAAGACATGTATTTATACAATAAATGTATTTATGTTGATTACAATTCCACCCCATCTATCTTTTCTCTGTCATTCATGAAAAAAACCTTACTCAGGCACCTCTGTGTCTAAACCCTCTTGCCACTGGACTCTACTTCTATAGCAGCAACAACAATGCCCACTGGCCCTTTTAGCATCATTGCCTACAGATGTCAAATCTTCCTAACCAGAGTCCTTTTTTTCATGTTTAACAACCAAACAATGCACTGCGTCACCTATGTTCTGCCCATGTTTTCTTTCCTTCTGCATACTGCCTAAGTACTTCATGTCTTCTGCTTCCATTGGACCATCTCGCCCCTTTAATCTTATTTTAAAGGTATGATCATTGAGCTGTGCCTGTCCAGCACAAGCTGGAACAATGCTGTTCATTCTGTGCTGAGATGGAACCTATCTCTGGCATAAAGCTGGACTCTCTCACCTCTCATATTAGTGCCAATTACTTCTCCCTGTCTGTTACCATAGTTATCATGATGTTTCCTTATCCTCCTTTTTCTTCAGTTTGCTGGCTGTTGGGACAGGGAAAAGTTCTTAGATGATCTGTTGTTACACTTTGATAGGAAACCCATTGTCTTCAATCTTGTCAGAAGTAAATAAACTGCAAACGCTGAAAGAAAAATAAAAATAAAAATGTTTCTGCAAGGGAGCTAGACTAACCCTAAACACAGTTACCTTTGCATCTCTTATACTAATTGTAAGACATCTCAACCCCAACGTTAAGGAGAAAACTTCCTAATCCCATAGTTTAGTGGTCTTGGGTTAAAAGAAAATAACTCCACTTGGCAATATATAATTCATGAAGTTTGTTTCAGCAGCTTATGAATCAGAGAATTCTGCTGACTGACAGAAATACTTCCTTGATAATCCTAGCATCAGGGAAAATAAATTGCTTGCCATGTGATACGATTTAAGACCATAGTAGCTGTGCATTGGGCAGCCACGGTGGTGCAGCGGGTAGCATTGCCGCCTCACAACAAGAGGTACTCTGGTTCAATTCTCAGCTGGGGTGCCTTCTGTGCAGAGTCTGCATGTCCTCCCTGTGGTTGCGTGGGTTTCCTCCAGGTGCTCCGGTTTCCTCCCACATCCCAAAGACATGCAGTAGGTGAATTGGACACTCTAAATTGGCCCTAGGTGTGAGTGTGTGCATGTGTATGCCTTCTATGTAAGGTTGGGTGCTGGGCTGGCAACTCGACACTGTAAAACTCCACTGCCAATCATGAGCGGACAGATGATCCACTGTGGCGACCCCTAACCGGGAAAAAGCCAAAAGAAGAAGTAGCTGTGTAGTGCATTATTGCTTCATACTGTTACATTACTGATTTTAGCCACCTATGGATTTTTGATATTCAGACTAATTTTTGTAATAAATAATCAAACCACAGGCTCATGTAGTGTTGAGCTCAGCAGGGCCACCAAAAAGCAATTTCACCAGTTGAAAAATCACATCAATTGGGCACCAAAAGTAAGAACAAACAAACAGATGTCTAGGGTGATGAATAGAAAGTATTTTTAATTGACCAAGATAAAACAACACACTGTGATAGTAAATTAAAATGACACACAATTTTTATAATGAGATAATAACAGCTTACATTCCACATAATATTTTTGACTACTAGTGTGACACAAGATAAAATCAGAACAAAGAGCTGAAGTTTGAAAGCCCATGCTAAGTTAACATTCTATCTTTTGGATACATGGAAGTCAGACAATAAGTAAGTGAGTAAAAGAAGGAATGAAAATAAAAAAGGCACAGTCCAATATTCATAGTCAGTTATGCAAATGCACTGAGGCAATCGATGATGTTTGTGGATGAGCTCTGATGACTTGTGATTCATGGAGGCCATTTATGCCAACGTGTGATGACCTCCAATGTGCTTATGCAAATGTGCAAATAATGAGATGTAAATGAGTAGTGATGTAACTCTTTGTATGCTAATGAAGCATGTTTTACACTGTTTGTGATTCATAGTCAAATGCAGATGTGCTATATAAACAGAAGCTTTTCTAAACGTATCAAAAAATGTTATCACTTGCTATGAGCTTTACTATTTATAGGTCTGAGTTGCATGTCTTAGCTGGACCAAAACTGCTAACATCCATCAGTGCTCACTGGCCAAGAAGCCAAAAATATAAGCAATGGTTTACTCATTATAACTTTGATAATCAGGAAATGCTTGATAGGTTTAGATGGACAGGGACACCGTAAGGGTCTTAGTAGGTATGTTTGACCCCCATAGGGGGACTGGAGGAATGTGTGGGCTTCTTGTCCCTGTGAGCACCAAGGTATGTACAGCCCTTACTACATGGACCTTCCAGAGACAGACTAGGGACACATTGGGGATCTCACAAGGCTGCTAACTTGAGGATGCTGCAGCAGTTCCTGGATGTAATCTTGGCACATCTGGATCAGTGCATCTATCTCCTGGTGTCACCTCAGGATCAAGCCAGTAATATGTGAGCCTTTTATGGGGGTGACACATTTCCCTGAGGTAACTGGTGTAATAGATTGCACCCATGTTGCAATCAGGGCTTCTTCTGTTTCACAGAGAGAGTGATACCACAATAGGAGGGGCTACCATTCCACCAATTAGCAAGTAGTGTGTGATATATGAGAAATGCATCACCATCATCTCTGTCCAGCATCCTGGTAGTGCATACGATTCTCATATCTAACACAATACCTCACTGTACCACCTCTTCCTGTATGGTAGGATGCTCAGTGGTCATCTTGTTGGTAAGCTGAATTATTTTTTATATTGTATTTAAGTAGTAATTCACATTAAATGTATTGCCGAATACTTTTTTCTTTTGTCTCCCCACCCCCTTTCTTCCTTTCTCTTTCTCTATTTTTTTCTAGGTGATGCTGGACATCCACGGGAGCCATGGCTCATGACACCACATATAAGACAATACAACCCATCCCTGTCCCAGACCTGTATTGTTATCAAGAGGGTATCTGGCCTCCTGAAGAAATGCTTTAGGTGCTTGGATGAGTCTGTGGGTGGCTTTCAGTATGACCAGCCACTGAATGCAGGATGTTTTCTGCCTGTTGCATTCTGCACAACATGATCACATGCCAGTCTGGTGGTGAGGTGACCCATGCTGTCACTGCAGATCCTAGCTCTAGTCACACACCAACTAATGATGACCAGCTGGCAGGAGCAGTAAGGGACTCTATGCAGCAGGCTTGTGCCTGGTATGTGGCTGCACAGGTAAAGTGGCGGCATGTAGTCCACAGCTATGCACCATGAGATTCAGGTTAGTGTTTCTTTTACTTTAAAAAAACACACAAAGATTATAATTGATACTTATATATATATTTATATTTATCTGTTATAAAATAATAATCATGTTATTGCTATGCCTGAGTGCTCACTGATTCCTGTTCAGTGATGTTAAAAGGCATCAAATAGACAATTCATATTTCTGTCTGCTTGCATGAATAACTTCTGCTATAATGATTACTTAATTATATAAAAGTAATGAATATTGTCAACAGTGAAATACTTCCTGAGTTAACACATTGTAAATATAAGGAAAATTATATATATACTTGTACTGCTTATTTCTGTATTCTGTCTGATCTTAAAATATTTTTTTTTATCTGTTAGAAAATAATACTCATGTTTATGCCATGCAGGAGTAGTCACTGACCTATTCAATGATATCAAAAGACATCTGTGATGATATGGGCAAGTGCCAGCATAGCCAGTTGAAGTTTTTGAATATCAAACTGATTTATACAAGATGCTTAAGTTACAAATGTATTAGAACTGTATGTCATTTTGTATATCAAACTGATTTTGCACAGGTGCTTGTGCTGAAAATGTATTTATGAGCTTTGCTTGTGTTGAAATGTATCAACAGTACACTCTGCTGAAATGAAGAGAAATGTACATGTATTATTGTAGCTGAATTAAATGTATATGTTTTAATAGAGGATACTGGCACAGCAGAGATTAACTTTAAGAAAAATAAGGGAAATGGAAATGAGCTGATAAACCATTAAAATAGCACCACACAGTGCTGAATAGGACCAAAGACAGTAGGTCTAGGAAAGATCCTTTGTTTGTTAGCTCACTGAAAAGAAGGGAGGCTGCAGGCACTGCCATGAACATGTGGGTATCTATTGTGGAAATCTGTGCTAAATTCCTGTCTCAGCTTCAAAGGGGAATACTGTCAGAACCTAGAGTCAGGTGAGCAGATGAGGTCATTCTGCCAGCCCTCTTGGAAATTATAGTTTAGATATTACAAAGAGACATCTCAGAGTACTGAGTATTCTGTTTGGGAAGCATGAAAGACCCTCATCCACAGCATCTTGCCTTGTGGTAATAAGTAATTTAACTAGGGAACAGTAATTTTTTTAGATTCAGTCAGGAATATAGTGAAGCTTAGTTTAGAGAGTGTTTTTCTTTATTTGTATGAGTGTGTCCATCAATGTTAGTGTCCATCATTGTTAATTTCAATATTTTCTGTGATTTGAACTCTGTGGTTCACTGAAAATATATATTCAATATTTTCATGTTTTTTTTTTAATTATTTTTTATTAAATATATTTAAAACTTTTATTGTGGCTGGTCCTTGTAGAAAGATTCTAACCTTTGAGAGTACTTATATTTATTTGGTGACACTGTGTGGGTCACTGCAGAAGGCCTAGTCATCTTGGTGAACTACTACCATTTGTATTAGTATTAATACTACACAGTCTAATTGGATACCCTTTGTAAGAGCCTTATAGTGATTGACTGGTGGCAGTGAATCTACCTTATAGTCTGGGCAAAGCTGGTAGAACAGGTAATCTGTGCCAGCCTTTCTCAGGTGTGTGTGTGTGAAAATTAAATCTTAAAGAGTATGTATCAGCTACTTGGGTCAGGGACTCGAAGCATTGGGTTTACAGGGAAGGTGCTGGAAGACTTGGTTTGGGCACTTGGCTGAGGACCTAACCCTACAGTTGTACCAGTTGTGGAGTCTTATTGGGGACCTGGAAGAAGACAGATACAGAGACATCCAGACCCCAGGCTGTGTGTGCTCCCCCTTGTGCTCTTAAGAGAAATTGTACATGATTCAGAGAAGTCTGCATCTGGAAATAGTGAGTGTAACCATTTGTATTCCAAGTGCATGTCCCTCTCCAGTGTCAGTGGTGAGGATTCAGGCTCCTTGAATACTGGTCCGGTGTGGGGGTGACACTTATTGGTGGCCATCACATATTAGTAGCAGTGGTGGGCATCACAGCATCATATAGAAAATAATTCACATTTTTGTCTGCTTTCTTGAATAACTGCAGCTTTAATGATTACTTAATTATACAAAAGTAATGGATATTGACAACAGTGAAATACTTCTTGAGTTAATGCATTGCAGATGTAAGGAAATGACTTATAATGCCCTCTTTATATATGCCATTTCTTCTTAGGTTATTATGTTGTACTGCACATCAAATTAATTTTATGCTGTCATATACAATAAATTCTGACTTCAGAAGCTATCATGATTTGTGCAGTGAGCAGTGTAAGTTTCTATGGCAGGATACTCATTTAATGTGTCATTTGCTTATGATATTTTTTTCCTAAAAAATTTTGTTCATTACTGTTTTGATGCTTTAGGTACTTGCCACCTGTAGGAATTATAATCCATGTAGCATTGCTTTCTGTATAACTTTAATTTTGTGCTGGTTTTACACAGATGAAATGCATACATTTGCAAACTTTTTCCCATCCCCCAAACCCCCATTCCAGTTAAACAGTCAGCTGTGTCTTTGAAGCCGATTCACAGTAGTTCAAGATTAGATGAGTCATAAAACATCTCCTGTTGAGAGACTAGGTGAAGGCACAACTGATTTGGAAAAAAGGCTACCATGAGAACTGTAAGGTGAGTTGGAACAATATTGTGACCTACTTGATGCAAGTGATCCTGCTGTTGCTGATGTGACACTACTGAGTGACTGTGATTGTGACCTCGAATGTGAGATTCTGCTTGATGTAGAAGAATGCTGACATGACCTTTGTGAAATGTGTTGTTCTTGTTCATTTTGACTACTTACATTACTGTCTTGAGAAGCAACGGTATTATAATATGATCTCCCTTCACATGTCTGGAGGGTACCCTGTCCCCTATCCCTTGCAGGACTGACCCCAGCTTGACTCTGGTATGTCCTAACTGGTGTACAAATGGAGGTGGACCCTGATGCTTGGTGTGCCATCATACTATTTATCAGCATGATCATGGCATTATACTTACTGTCTACCATTTCAAAATAGTGCTGGAAATCATTAAACATACTCTGGAGAACTCTGACCATTTCCAGCTGACTCACTGTGGTAGTGCTCTGAGCCCTAACAATGTCAAAGCACATTTTCTTTTGGACAGCCAATGCTTTACATGTTTTCTTGGGGGTGTAATTGTAAGACATTTCTGCACCTGGCTCCCCTTTGTAAAGGTGTCACTGTGGACAATGTTGCCTCTGAATGCCTGCCATCATCCTTAAAGTTTTCCTCTGGGTTTGGAGATACTGGTGTAGAGGTGCAGAGGTGTTCTTCCTGTTCAGCCTTGAATGGTATGTCAGCTTGTGCTCGACTTTGTTTTGCACTGGTACTTTCAGGAGAGTTACTAATATGTTGTGGGTTGAGAGAACCTGCCATTAAACACGGGGACTGCCCACCATGTTCCTCAGGCTGCCTTATAAATATAACCCTGTTACCATCATCATTATCAGCAGCAGCAGCAATACCCATTCTGCTGTTGCTGACATCATCCACGTATATTGGTATAGTTGAACTGCTTGTTTCTGATGCTGATCCTGTAAAACATTATTTAAAAACATGAATAATAATAATGCAACAGCATACGGTAATGGGAGGCTTACCATGCCCACTGCATAAATTTCCATTCTTGGCTGATGTGCGAGGTTCACATAATAATAATTAATTGTGACATGTTTAATTGGGTCTATATCATATGAGCAAATTGCACAAATAGCGAACACTCATAACATGGAATGTACCAGACCTCGAAGTGCTTCTTCTGAGATCATAGGACAGTGAAGAATGGGATATTTGCCTTTTCCTCACTGTAGTGCGATTTTAGAGTTGGAATATATAGCCCCCCCCACAATAGGAAGTTCGAGGTCCAGTACATTCAATATTATGAGCGTTCACAATTTGTGCGATTCGCTCATATGATATAGACCCTGTTTAATTACATCATTCCTTGTCAGCATTTAATTCTCTCTACATAAATGTGTGTTACTGATTTTAAACCAACCCTCATAAGCACATGAGTGCTGCTACTGCTGCAGATATTGTTTAGATGGAGCAGTGTCCATACCAACTCAAATTATACCTGTTCCAACATCTTCTGTGTAATGGTCACCCCCACAGATGGACAGAAGTTACTTCACATCTGCATTTAATTGATTACGCTGCGAAGCCTCCCCCCACCTAGTGCTATGGGAAATTGCATTCTCCCTGGCCTTTTTTCTAGCACATGCTACCATATCATTTACCCTTTTCTTGCACTGTGCCTAATGCTCTGTTTCTGCCTCCTACTGCATAGATTACAAAAACTACTTGACTCTAGGCCTTTTTCCTCTTGGCTTGTGTGGGCTCTCGTTTACCAAAAATAAGTTTCCTGTTTGTCCTATGTGCTGCCATGAGGACACAGTTTTCTTCATAGCTGAAGTTATTCGTTCTCTGCTTTGATCCCTTATTCTCCATCAATACTATATGTAAAAAAATTAAATAAATAAAAACAAAGGGCCGGTATAGTGTTGGTTGGATATAATCAGCTTTTGTAATACAAAACACTGGCCAAGTCTTCCTGCGACCCACATCAAGTAAAGCTGTTACTTAACACAAGCCAATATAATTACATAATAAAATCTGATCAATCAATATAGCCACATAAAGCTGCAATATGTTGTCTACAGTCCACAAAAAAGCATCCTTACCCTACCCTCTGCCATCGTCATGTACTGATAATATTGCCATTTTTTTATTCCTTACTGTCATTCCAAAAAAAATGAGATTCATCACACATGCTAGTTGATATCCTTTATCACAGCAAAAACTCCAGTAGTAAATTAATGTATTTATATACCTGTATCCACAATCAGTAAATTATACCAGAGTAGTGATCATTTTTTCTGTCATCAGTATACATTTCTATTGCAGCTATCATGAAATTCAACTTAAAAATGACAGAAATCTAGTCAATGCTAATATAGCATGCACATTATGCATGTAAGTGAATTCCAGATGACCCATAATTCAATAATGAAATAATATTTTTAAGTGTTTGTTGTTAAATGCTATTATTTTTTAAAAATATTTCCTTACTGTAGTAAGTCTGCAGTTTCCTACTGCATTTGCTGCCTATCTTGGCTACTGTAGAATTAATATGGTGATGCTCAACTTACCAGTGAAAATTCAGGCCATTTACACATTGTATATACAAATTAGGCACATTTATATTCATCTCTATAAATCATACCAGTAAGTAAACATGTCCTGAGATATATCAGTGAATTTTGGCATCACGACCACATTTCAGAGTGACATGGATGCATTGTGGATGGCTCCAAAGTCGACAGCACTCCGCAGCTATCCCAAGCTTTCTATGGGAATACGCAGATGGCCCTAGACTAGCCAAAATCAGAATGTAGTTAAAAAAAATGGAGTTATATGAATATAAGGTTCGCAGCAATCTGAAGTGTAATCCTTGTCCATCTAGCATCATGCATCACATCCTAGGGCCTCAAGCAAATCATAACTTCTAAAAACTTAAAACTGACACACACAGTGACACTTATTCCCTCCTCAAAAATAATAAATAAATAAATAAAAATTCTGCTGTACTACATCACATACCAGTGATAGGGTACACAAGAAAAAACTTTACTAATAAGCATTAACAATAAAAATTATATTTCCATTTAATCAAGCATAGAAGGGAATGATAAGTGGTTTCATTTAAGAAAAAAAAATATGTGACAAACTAGTTTTAGTTAAACCAAACTTGTCAATAATATTAATAGCTGTTGTAATGACCACTCTATTAAAAAATGGTTTAATTAAGGTAAAGTCACACCCACAGGTAGTTGTTCTAATGCTAGTTAATATATCCCTGACCGTAATGATATCACACCCCACAGGTAGTGGTTCTAACCCTGTTTAATATATCCCTGACTATACTTTCCTCACTGCTGTTCTGGCACTTTGAATGATGGCAACTTCTGTGAAGGTAAGAGGCCACACTCATAGCTGGTCCAATAAGGAGATTATGATCTTACTCTGCCTTCTGAATGATTCGTATCAGGATAAGACTGTTGTGTGCACAAAACACAGTACGTGAAGAAAATCGGTATCTGGCAGGTGTTGGGTGAACACCTATCAAACCTGACAGATGTAACTCACTTTAGCCAGCAGTGCAGTCACCATTACAATGATTTGCAGAAGTGTAGGACTGATCAGCTGGTTGAGAGGGTACACCAGGTTATGGCGAGAAGGCCAGAGTTCTATAGTAAGTAAAAAAAAAATTGGTTTCTTAAATAAGTCATAGTATAGATAAAAAAAACAAGTTGGTATGAAATATAGAGAAAATCTTAAGCATGTTTATAAGGGTCTGTATTATATTCTCAAAAGCTGACAAAGTCGAATCTGACATTGTCGCCACGAGAATATCAAAAGCTCAGAATCTTGAGCCTGTAAACGAAAATCTCCATTAGGGTAAAAATTTAAAGTTTTTATTTTTTTATTTTTTTCATTTTCGAAGTTATGGACCTTCGTCAATATGGTGTCGACCATATTGTATTCGATGTTCCGTAACTTTGATGTTATAATATAGACCCGTTTGTAATCATACATGCATATTTTTAACACAGATGCATATTGTTAACAGATTTTAATAATATATACAAATGTCACATAAATTAATTAAAATAATAATTTGTACATTTAACTCTGTAAGTCATGTACTGGGTTACAGGTAGAAGTAGTTGGGACTGAATTTATAAAATGAAATTAAAATTGCAATTACACATTTATAATGTATTACTATTGCAACACATGACTCATAATAGTTGTGATATGAACTAGTGCCAGTATAGTCAGCTGGAGTTCTGTAAAGAATGATATGTCCTTTGACTATCAATCTGATTTATTCAAGATGTTTGTGTTACAAATGTATTATAACTGTATGCCATTTGAATATCATACTGATTTGTATAGACGCTTATGTTACAAATGTATTAGAACTGTATGGCACTTGAAAATCAAAAATGTGTTTGTAAAGTTGCTATTTTAAAAGTGTATCAACACTGTGTCTTGCTGGAAAGAGAAGGAATATACATGTGAGACTGTATGCATATATCTTAACAAAGGACACTGGAAGAGAAGGGGTTAAACAGCTAGCTTACTGCTTACTTTAAGAACATACTGTTAATTGGACCACCTGTTAGGACATGGAAGTTCTTATCTCACAGCTCTGAATAGGACCAGAGATGGCATGTCTGGAAGAAGCCTTTGTTCATTAGCTCAGTAAAAGAGGGAAAGCCCCAGGCATAGCCATAAACATTACAAAACTTTTAGATATGCATATTATCACATCTATGCTAACATCCTGTCTCAAGCTTCAAAGGGGAATAGTGTGAGAACCTAGAGTCAGGTGACCAGATGAGGTCATTCTGCCAGCCATCTTGGAAATTTTCAATATTACAAAGAGAAATCTCTCAGTATTGAGTATTCTGTCCTGGGCCTGACAACAAGATGGACCATTCACCACATCATCTGCCTTGTTCTGTTAAGTAAGTAGGGAATAGTAGTTTTCTCAGATTCAGTTAAGAAAGTCAGGAAAATATAGTGAAGCTTACTTTAGATATTGTTTTTCTTTATTTGTCTAAGTCTGTCCATCAATGTTATTTTCAATATTTCCTGTGATTTGAACTCTGTGGTTTACTGTAAATATATATGCAGTATTTTCATGTTCTTTAATATTTATTATTAAATATATTTAAAACTTTTATTGTAGCTGGTCCTTTTAGAAACTATTTAATCTTTGAGAGTGCTTATATTTGCTTGGTGACACTCTGTGGGCCACTCCTGAAGGCTTAGCTGTTTGGTCAACTACTACCATTTGTATTAGTATTAATACTGCACAGTATAACTAGACACCCTTTATTAAGGGCCTTAGAGTAGCTGTCTGTGGAGCATCTGGTGGCAGTGATAACTACCTTATACTCTGGGCAGAAGGGGGCACAGCAGGTAAATCTGTGCCAAATCTTCTCAGGTGTGTGTGTGTGTGTGTGTGTGTGTGTGTGTGTGTGTGTGTGTGTGTGTGTGTGTTAAAAATCTAATCTCAAAGAATGTGTGTGTGTGTGTCTGCTACTTGGGGCAGGAACACAAAGCACTGTTCACAGAGAGGGTGCTGGAGGACTTGACTTGGACACTGTGGTGAGGTCCTAACCCTACAGCTGTACTGGTGGGGAGTCTTATTAGGGACCTGGAGGGAGACAGATATAAAGAAATCCAGACCTCGGGTTGACTGCATTCGCTGTGTGCTCTTAAGGGAAATTGTACTTGGTGCAGAGAGCTGCATCTCAAAATACTGAGTGTATCCATTTGTATAGCAAGCAAATGACCCTCTCAAGTGTCAGCAGTGAGGATTCAGGCTCCTTGATTACTGGCCCAGAGAAGGAGCTTCACAATAGTTACATTACATGAAGCCAATTTTGTGTACACCATGAAAATGCAACTAAAACAGTTAATTAACGCAGTTGTTTTAAGTATTTCTAACTACACGTACACCATGGCTGAAATCCTACACACCACTCCCTAGTTAGAATGCAGGTTGGGGGAGTGGGGTGAGGGTTGCTGTGTCAAGTGAATGACCAGCACAAACTTTACTGAAAAATGTTGTTTTACTTCAACATTACCTAGCAAATCAGACAAATTTGTATAGAAGAGGTAATGCAAAGGTCAATGAATTGCTGCATTTCTGTGTTTGTGAATTAGGTACAGCAGAATACAATGTTACATGTATTTTGAAAACAACATTCCACACACATTTAATATTTATTTTCCTCTTGAATGATAGGGAATATTGGCACAGTATTATACTAATTCATACAGCTATGCATATATAAGAGAAAATAAAAAAGAAAAATGAGTTATTGCTTAGACATGAATAAAGGTACACACACACACACACACACACACACACACACACACACACACACACACACACACACCCACACACACACACACACACACACACACACATATATATGGTTCCCCTTCACTACGTCAAATACTCACATTATTGAATCCGACTTCATCGAACAGACTTTGTCAAATTTTCATTATGTCGAACTCCCAGAACAATGAAAATGAACCCCGGGAAGGGAACCACTTGGCTACCATGGTGAACCTTGCCCTTCCTCCACTCTAGTATGATCCTGGAGTGGGTATATTTAGTTAGGGGTGTGTGGGAGCAGAGCTTTCCAGATCGGGGGGGGTGTGAGGGCAAAACTCCTCACTTGGACTTTTTTTGTTTTGCTGTTTGCTGTTTTGTCCTGGTGGTTGAGTGGGTCCTTTTCTGGGGTTCATTCCCATTCTTCCAGGACTTCCATATAATGAATATTCGATGAAGTGGGTTAGATGAAGTCAGATTCAGTAATGTGAGTGTTCAAAGTTTTGAAGTAGACCCATATATAAGAGTGTGTGTGTATGTGTGTGTGTGTGTGTGTGTGTGTGTGTGTGTGTGTGTGTGTGTGTGTGTGTGTGTGTGTAAGAACTGACATCTCTGTTTTAATTATAGCCGAGGACAAATTATCTACAATTGCCAACAACAACAGCTGTTGAAGGGTTGAAGAAAGGCTTGTCTTCTGGTAAGTATAACTGAAATCCTAGAGAATTCTGTCAGACTAGTTTGCAATATGTATACTTCAAAACACTGAA
Organism: Protopterus annectens; assembly: GCF_019279795.1. Classification (NCBI taxonomy): domain Eukaryota; kingdom Metazoa; phylum Chordata; order Ceratodontiformes; family Protopteridae; genus Protopterus; species Protopterus annectens. Next base: position 722,537,858 of record NC_056739.1, read on the forward strand.
CATCACCACAGTAGTCAGGAAATCCTTCTATATGGCACACCTCATCACAAAAGGGTTCTCATCCAGGAAAAAAAGAGGTAATTGTTCCCCTCTACTTGGCACTCATTACACCCATTATAGAGTACAATGCCCCTTTTGGAATGTACCTCACAAGACATCTGCAGCAGCTGGAAAGGCCACAGAAATACCTCACAAAGAGGATTACTGGCCTCAAACAGATGCCCTACCCTGACCGTCTCAAAAAACTCCAGCTTTACTCTGTAGCATATCACCTACTCCGAGGAGATCTCTGCCTAACATATAAAGCTATGTTAAACCCAGAGCTGTTGGACATGCTACACCTAAAGAAATTCCAATCCCTCCGAGATGCACGCTCTAGGGACCTAAACCTTGTCACCACAATAAACAGGACATGCTGGAGGGATATATTCCTGTCCCAGAGACTTCCTATACTCTGGAACAAGCTACCCATTTATGTCATGCAAAGTTCCTCATTAGCACTCTTCAAGAAAAATCTTGATGAGTGGATGGGTAATAGGAAATACATCCCTGTAATCACTTCTGTGGCTCTGCTTGACAGGGGCACAGGAAATTAACTTTCTTGTGTGGCATAAGCCAGGGAACCTTGTTGGCTAGGCTTACGTAGGCCCTTGGGCCGATAGCCTAGTACCTACCTATGAACCTATAAGAAAGAGGAAAAAGGTTTTAAAATCATTAGAGTATTGTAAAAATAAAAGAAAATATGTGCATGCACAACTGCTGTTACTCTTTTTACAACTATTTTCTGTATTGTTAATGAGAAAATTATTTTTATAGCTTTGCAGATGATAGAAATGCAACTGAGACCATTGCAGTTCAAGCTAATGTTACTACTGTTAACCTGATTGCTTAGAATATTTACAAAGGGTATTTTTAGTACTGTATTGACTGTATTACATGTACCTAGCTTGACAGATACACAGACACACCTCTTTGAGAATTCACAAGCCCTTGACGTTTGAATTCTTCTAAAGTATGCATAGGCACTACTCATATCATTCTTCCCAAGCACAAAAGCACATCTCAAATCACCACTCCTACTATATGCATAAATTTTACCACAATAAAGATTTTACTGCCACATTTCAATTGTGTATGAAATGACATGTAAACACTGTTGTGTGGATTTATTGTGCTTTTCTTGTTTTGTCTTTTCACACCCATTATTTTCCCTGATTTTCTTATTTATTATGCTTTCTTCTTTATTGTTTTGTTTCGCTCCCATTTGTTTTCCTGTTTGTATAGTTTCAAATCCCTCAAGAGCAGGCTAGGCATGTACTTCTCAGGCTAGGGACAGATCACCATGTGCCCATCTGGCACATCCCTCAGAGCTGGAGTGGAGGCACCGGTCCTGCAGGCACTCCATCATCTGGCAGCCTAGCAAGCATCACAGAAAGGGGACTTCAGAACTTGGTAGAGGATGTACTGGTGGAGGTAGCAGACAGGACAATTCAGCTAGTCAAAGCCTTTTTTCAACATGTAGAAGACATGCTGTCCTAGTTGTTGCTGACGAATACACGAACACAAGCCCCTAACCCCTCAACATTGTGGTCCTCCATTGCAACACCATCTGGCAGTGGACGTGTTTGAGGCACTGTGGACAGGGACTCCAATTGGTACTTCCTCAGCCCTTCTTCGATTATTCGTTCTCCTACACCCTCTTACCTATTTCCCACCCACACTACCCTATCATATAAAAAATATTTGAAAAATGGGGGTGGGTCTACCCCCAACAAAAATATTGTGCCTATCCTCTCACACCCCTTCCAGCACAAACCTTCTGGATGTTTCCCCTAGTGTATTTCCTTATTTTTTTGTCTCTCCATTTTTCAACCTTTCCTATCTCCACCTTTCTGTTCTTTAATGAAACTGTTAGGGTGTCCACAAAAAGATACCCCTATATAAAGCATTACAAACCTTTTTTCTTTTTAAAAAAATTTCATTTGAAGTGCTGCATAGTCTGCACATGCCCACAATATGCAAAAAACGTTATAAAAACCCTCACACTTTTGCAAAGCAATTCACAACTTTGTTAAGCGGAACTTTATACAACTTACTCATTTGCGAGAATTTTTCAAAAAATACTTCACTTTTCTATATTGATCGCATATAACATTCAGTGACCTTATTTGCATATCTGTGTATCTTTGCAATTTTCAGATAAACGTTAGTTATTTGTGAAGCCCGGACTATGAGTTCCAGCCATAAAATCAATGAAAGGTTAACATTTTTTCTTTCTGAGAGCAAATCAGTTACATATATTACAGCATGTCACATTTGAAACTGAACTAAATTTGTGAGCATGTGTCAGTTTATATAAAGTATGGAACAGTTTTATTGAGCAAGACTTCTTTGCAAAAAAATAGTAGTGCTTTGGTCATTGTTATGTTTTCTCAAAAATGCATACATGTATGCAGATTCAGGCACACACACACACACACACACACACACACACATAAATATGTGTATTTCCATTATCTGTGAGACCCATTCAAGAGGATGGCAGTGGGTATAATGCATCCAGGGTTGCCAGATGTCCCTATTTGAGCGGGATTGTTCCGGGATCAGCAGCCCAATCCCGAGTCCCGCACTGCCGGTTTAAATCCTGGTGAAACAGCCCTCCGCTTTGTTTTTTTGATTGGCCTGTATACCGGCATATGGGCCAATCAAAAATCGCTAAACACAGAGCTACTTGTGCTTAATGCGGAACATCAGGCAGTTCCACATTAAACACAGCTCAGTTTTTTGAGTTTTTTGATTGGCTCGTATACCGGCATACGGGCCAATCAAAAATTGGTAAACACGGAGGTACTTGTGTTTAATGCAGAACTGCTTGATGTATGTTTAAAAAACTTTTTTTTTTGGTCCTCACTTAGCGTGAAATACCTTTTTTTTGGTCCTCACTTTGTCCCTACCTGGCCAGTCGGAAATGTGGCAACCCTGAATGCATCCTTTATTCATACATAGATTGAACCATTCTCATATGCCTAATAGCTGAAGGCAGATATTTTAGCGCTATAGTCTTTGTGACCTTGGTTACCAAGTTGGCTTTGTTTTTTCAGTGGTTATACTGTAGCTTCCCTGAAGGAGGCTGTGGTGAACAATCTTTCAGTCACTTTCAATCTAGATGTGACTAAATTGTAGTCAGAGAGAGATAGAATAGAGACTGAGTTTTGAACTTGCTGAAATTAACTAAAGGGACTTTTCTTGCTAAAGAGCTGTATGCTGGAGTGTTTATTGGATTACCTACAAAACTGTAGTTCAACAACACAGGTCATGACAGCATGAAGCAGCATCCTGTACATTAAGGAAACCTAACCCAAGTTTAAATAATAACCTTATTTTGGGTAGTAGCCATGATGTCGCAGGCAAAGGGCCTAACTGGAAATAAATGAAACTGGATGCTCTGCCTCCAGACCAACATTTCATCAATCTTTTTCAGACAATGGAAGTTTCCACATGCAGATATAACTAAGAACCTAAACTGTTATAGCAGTAGACTTTGCAAAGCTCAAAATACTGCTAAACAGATAAAAATCTTTAAAGAGCATTGGTCCATCTTCCTCTACTCTTGTCTTTGTAGAATGTTTCATGTCAGTTTTATAGTCTTGCTTTTCAACAGCCTAGCTATGTTCTTGTGTTTATATTTTTTGCTATTGATGGTCACTATGAGCAATTTTTTTCTGTCTGCTTTTTACTTAAAACTATTTATAAAAAATGTGAAACTGTATACAAAAATGGCTGATGTTACCTTAAGAAGATTACTTCTGTTCAAAAGCAAAAGAAAATACCTAATCTACAAATAGTCAGAATCTGGAGGTATGCTTTTTTTTTTTTTTACTGATTACAAAGTTCTAAAAATAACTGCTTTGAATGTCTGTGTATAAAACTGTTCATCCAATGTTTCTTAAATTAACCAGGAGACTGGTGTCCTGTTTTTTTTTTTTTTTTTTTTTTTTTTTTTTTGGCAAATGGCTTGGGAGTAGCTAATTTTGTATTTTTTTAGTGGATAATTTTTTGTTCCTTTACCAACCAGATTGGAACACAGACCATAGAGGTGAGACTGTTTTACAAGAGAAAAAAGAATATAATGAAAACATGGAGTCATTTCCTGAACACTTTAGAGGATAACAGAACAACAAAATGTGGCAGCCTAAAGGCGAGTAGACAAGGTTCATTGCACAATTCCTATGTGAAGAAGCACAAAAGATCTACTCAGGGCCAGCCTTTGATCAGCTAGTGCCCTAGGCAAAAGAGCTCCAAGTGCCCCCCCCCCCCCCTCCATGCACTTCCCTGGTGCCCCTATCCTGGTCTACCTACAAAATCTAGATTACTTTTTCCTTCCTTTTTCTCAGTTTGTCTTACTCTTCAGTTTTTTTCCTGTGTTCGCTCAACATATTTAATAGAAACAATTCTTTACTACAAAAAAAATAAACAAATATATACTGGAAACACGCCCCTGCTAAACTGGTGCCCTATGCCAGCTATGAACCTACTTTTATTTATTTAACATTTATTGACCAGGAAAGTCCAACTAGGACAGACCCTGTTTTCAGTAGAGGCCTGGGGAGAAACACTCCAGACACATGTCTTTAGAATGTGGGAGGAAATCGGAGTAGCCAGAGGAAACCCAAACGAATGCAGGAGAACATGCAAACTCCACACAGAAGGCACTCCAGCTGAGAATTGAACCGAATAACCTCTTGCTGTGAGGCAACAACGTTAACCACTGCACCACTGTGCCACCCAACTTTGACTTAGGATTGACTAATTCAAATGATTACAAGGTGCTAAAGAAAGAGATCCTGGCTGGCATGCACAAATGTTTCACTATACAGCCATGTATAGTGTTTTCACACCTGGGTGTACATGTGTACAAAACCCATGAGATCACAAATGTGTGATTGTATCAATTTGGCCTGCAAGTGGCTTCAGTTATGCAAGATCACCACTCTAGGTGACTATGTCCCTAGGTCCTTACCCCATACAGTTCACAAATGGGCTAGCCAAGGAAATCCTATCATGGCAAAACAACTCATTGACTTGGTTGAATGCTATGTGGTAGCCAGTGAGGTAACATTGTACCACAAAAGGATAACCCACTGAACACTGAAAAACAAACTGGCAACAAAAAGCCTATAGATACAACACTAAAGAACTCCTTAAAATTGGGTTCAATATAAACTAGAAAAATAAAATGATACAGATGATATCAGTTGGACATATGGCAAATCATTGCCCCATCTGTCTGAATCAATGCAACGTGAAATATATACTTACATGTGCAGGGGAAACCAATCTGTGTACATTGAGGGTACAAGATCTGCTTTTATTTGGTTGCAATTATGAACCAAAATGTAATAAATGTAATAAATGTGTGTGTGTGTGTGTGTGGATGGTAGACCTTGATAGGTCCCACTTGTTTCAGAAAACATGGTAATGCTATTAAATGAAGACATTCTTCCTGGTTGCTTATAACACAATGACCAAAGAATGGAACTTGGATGTGATATAGTGATGAAATAAAGCATCCTATAATGAGGTAAAACTCTGAACTCTGTTAGGTACAGTACACATCATGTGGGTGTACTTCTCTAAATAGACCATGGAGTAATAGTAGGGCAAGACTTTCCCCGGTATTTAGATCTTTATTCACTTATTTCTTTATTTTTATTTTATATATTTATTAACCAGGTGAACCCACTGGACACAACTATCCATTTTCAGGGCAACCTGGGAGCAGTGTCTGGTTAACTGACTTGCTGAGAGTCACATAGCAGGTAAATGGAGGTAGAAAAAGTTAAGCCCTGTACCTTTTGGTTAAAGGAAGCAGGTCAATTACAGTTTGAATCCTTAATCCTCTGCATTGCCATGTTTGGCCAAAGACAGGCAAGAGTCTGCAACACTTTACAGGAAGTGGCTATGTTTTCAGGTTTGAAATGAACAAGAAAGAAGGTGAGGTCCTTATTTATGGTAAGGAAATTAACAAAGAAGGCACACCTATTTTTCAGAGTTACCTTGAATAAGGTGCAGGAATGCCTGACTCTGAATTTGCTATACCCGCTTTTGTAGGAGAAGAATCAAATCCCACCAGAGCCATATCAGAGGGTCCAATGACTAAAGGAGACCAAAACAGATCTTACTATGAACTAACTCATCTTCAGAGGATCCCGTTGTTATTTAGGCCCAAAATAATGTTCGGGATATGGAAGATGCTTTTTCAGCTTTAACTCATGCCGCCCCTTACTTTGAAACAGCTAATTATCTGATCTACAGAGGATATGAATAGGCTGTCAGAATGCACAAAAGAGGAGTAAATATTGTTAGATAACTGTTGTTATCCCAATCATTTATGCAGACTGTTATAGTTGGCCCATAGTCATGTTTTGGGAAGAAAGTTGGAAGTTGAGAAGAATAAGGAAAGACTGCTGGGAATGTTTTAATAGCAGGAGTCTTTGCAGATTTAGTGGGATATTGTACTTCTTACCCAGATCCCAGACTAGAAAATTATAGCATCCAGTGGGGATTTGGATGTCTTTTAGTGCCTCAGCCCATAGAGGACAAGAATGGATATAGTGGAGCTTCTAGTTAAGTCTGCTAAGGGGAAACCTGCACATACAGATAAGAGTAGATTATACAACATGCCATCTGGAGACTGTGCCTTTCTTTTCAGTGACAATGAAAACCCTAGTGAATGAGCCAGTTTGCCTGTTTCAACTGGCAGGAATACCTAAAGATATAAGCAAGCAACAAAAATGCTCACAGAAACAAGAGTAAAAGACCAACTTTAATCAAACAGTAGACAAAAACAACAGAATGATAAAACAATAACAACACACAAGCCTCTCAATGGCTATTAATCTCTTCAATGAAAATTAAGTATAATTTTAACACATGGCCATGCACACACACACACACACACACACACACACACACACACACACACACACACACATACACGCACACACACACATGCGTGCGTGCTAAACCTCATCACATGACAGAATTTATAGTGTTCTTTATTCCTTTTAACTTTAAGACTGATTTAACATTAATCATGCCATTTAGCTCTGGAAGTTTAGCAGCCCTAAAATTACTAATTCATTTAAATTCTATTTCTTCCTCCAGCTCCAAATTGTAAAACTTTTAAGACTGCAAATTCAAAACAATGCTCAGACCCTCCACTCTGTAAATGCTTAAACTAAGCATTTGTATCTGCCCGACAGCTTATTTCTGACATATGGCACATATTCTTAAGTCTCCTGATGACTTGCCTATATAAAATATTACACAAATTTTACATAAGACAATATGAATAATATCTTTACTGTCATGGTTAGCATGGAATTTCAGAAGAAAATTTCTTTTTGTTAGTGGGTGTACAAAGTATATTTTCCTATATCGATATAGATATAAATAGATTTATAGATAAAACTAAACTGATGGAATCCTAAACATGGATATGTACCTCTTTTATTCCTAATAAATGCCGCTTCTTTAACATTTTGTTCCTAATAGCATAAAATTTGGTTTATATTTTTCTCTCTTTTGTAAAAAAAAGCTATGTTTGTTATCTAATAGCTTTTTATTATCATTTAAAGAACACAGTATATGCCAGTTCCTTTTTATTATTTTTATTGCTTTGTTAGTTTGTTTATTGTGTGAAACTGTAATTCTACTTTTTTGTTATTTACCTAAAGATATCTTGCCAAATAAAGTCAGATGGTAAACCATGCTTTATATTCAAGGTCATAAGGGAGATATGTCAGCACTTAAAATTTAAACAGTTTAAAGAATCTGTCTGCTCACACAGACAGATGGGTTGATGGAATGCTTAAACAAAAAACTTAAAAACCATGTTCCATTATGCCATAGACTAAGAAGGAAATGACTGGGATACCTTCTGTCATGCTTAATGTTTGCCATTACAGACATACCCCAGTTTCCAAAGAGCTAGTCACTTTAAGCTCCACTACGAAATATGTTATAAGAGTATTTTAGGGATAACCAAAGAGACATGGAGACCACTTCATTTAGAAGTGTACACAAGCATGTCTATGAAATACAGAAAAGGTTGGCGGCCACACTGTCAGTTGTAAAAAAAACATAATATGCTCAAGAGGCCCAAAAATGATGTAATGATACAAATGCAAGAGTGAGATTGTTCCAACCAGGAGACAAAGCATTGTTGTTGGTATCCACTGTAGAAAATACATTTTTATCCAAGTGACACAAGCCCTAGGAGATTATTAAAATACTAGAATATGTTATCTTTAAAATAAATCAGTCTGCTAAATGGATACCTGTGGAAATATATAATGCAAATATCCTTAAACCCTGGAAAAGCAATAGGAATACACAGCAAATCTGGCTATAGTAACCTCTTAGGCTTCTGAGCCAGGGTCAGACGTTTTGATAGATGTCCCCTATCTTTTCACTGGGAAAAATGGCAAAGAGATTTGTCTGAGAAATAAATATATCTTTTCAGGTAATGCTGGGAGAATCAAGATAACATAACACTTTATTGCCACACCTCTGAGTGAAAAAGTAAGGTTCAATCCTTAAAGAATTCCAGAAAGACAAATAGAAGCTATTAAACAGGAGATAAAAAATGTTACATCTTTGGGTGCTACAAGACTCCTATAGTGCTTGGAACAGATCAGTTGTCCTGCTGCCAGTGATGGATGGCATGCTTCATTTCCATGAGCGACAACAGAATGAAGTCCCTAATTTGATGCATATACTATGCCCCTGAAATATTCCACTACCTTTAGATGTTTCTTGAACAGCACTTACATGAAGGGGCTGGATTATTCAACTGGTACATTTCAGCTGCTGCATATTAAGCTTCCTAATGTCCCGATACTTTTATATTTAGTAGATTTTTTGTAATGGAGAACAACGGCAAAGAACAAAACTATTTCTAAATACCAGTCTAATGCTGTCAGTGTTTTTTTAGGTCACAGAGAATCTACACATTATACAGAATAAGCTTATACATTTTTTTTCCTCTAAAATGTCAGTATAGTTTGATGGATTTTGTACTGTTTTTCTTTCTTTAGACAAATAAACCTACCAAAAATACAACAATCAGTTCTATGTCTCATATGGAACTTAAGATATGCATTAATATGTATCCATATTTCCGTCACTAAATTAATATATTCATGACCACTTCTGAATGAGACGTACTTAGTGTTACATGACTAGTAATGTACCAGGTTCTCATGGTGGTTAAGTAAAAGTCAGATAACCAGAAAGTGTTACCAGCTGAGAAAAGTCATCCAAAGCCAGAAATGTAATTATGCTCTTCCATGGGGGATGACTTGTCACCTCCCACAAGCAGGCTGCTGTGTTTCCTGTACCTTTGTATTAAAGTTGAGAGTTGCTCGAAGGAGAAAAACATGATTTTTTTCCTTAGATGTTCTGTTTTTCAGCCCTTATTGTACATTTGAAAAAGTGGCAACAGCCACAAGTCTTACCTCCCACACAAAATGCAAGCAAAAGAAAAAAAAATAAGAGACTAATGACATTACCTGTTCTTGCTGTACATTCTACGTTTTTTTATAATACATTCCATATTGTGGGCACTTCTTCATAATGTACTGTAGAGTAACTACTGTTCTGTTATCCTTCACTGTTTGCAGTGTGCTATAACTACAGTTATTTTTTTCTTATATTCAATTAAGAGAAATATATAATACAGAGATAAAAATGTAACAAGTTAAGCCCATTATGTTCTTATGAAGTCTAATGTCATTTTTCAGCTATTCCATTATCAAAAAAATGTCCATTTTGCCAACATTATGGGGGAAGAGATCTTTTTTGATGAGACTGGTAACCCACCTGATGCTTATGACATTTTCAACTGGCAGGTGACTGTTAATACTACAGTTAAATTCTCAAAGGTGGGCAGCTTTGACTCCAGGGCATATGATGGCCATGACCTTCTGATTCATGATAAAGACATTATGTGGCATGAAAAATGGATGCAGGTCAGTATTTCAAATCATGTTTTATGTGACCATTGCTTGTTGCAAAAACTTGTGAAAAGAAATTATTTCATATTTACAAGATTGCTGCAAGATCATTGATTTTTATTTATTTACTTTCCCCAGTCCCCATTTCCTTTCAGTAAGGAATAATTAAGTATCCGCAGGGATGATGGATAAGGGTGACAGCCAGACTGTAGTCATACCATAAACTGGAGAGATTTTATTATTTCACCTTCACTTTTTTCATAATGACTTCTGCAGGATGGCATCCTACAGCAATGTCTCATATATATCTGTCAAGTTGCATGCCCCACTGGAGACACCAGACTCAGGA
>NC_056739.1:722553225-722560725 GCF_019279795.1 Protopterus annectens
GCAAATGGCTTTGCTCCTCTCATTCCAAGGCTTCTGCATATTGGCAACATCTTTTGCTGGCCCCAATTTTTATCTTTCTTAGGAAAGGTCTAGCTAATACTCATATACCTCCCAACCTAACCTCCAAAATAAATCAACATTTGGACCACATGACGTGTCTCTATTTAATGTTAGAAGTCTAAACAACAAACTGCCAAACCTTGAGTCCCCAGCATTTGGAACACATATGTGTTGTTACAGAAATCTGGTTTATGTGCCCAGAGAACTCTCCTTCAACTCCTGGCATTGTGCATACCACTCATTTAGACTAGATGGATACTGTGCTGCCATAATGTACTAACTTCACCCTTCATAATTCTATACTGAACCACATTTACCCATGACAGAATCAATCCACCATACATCTTGAAAGAGCATGTAATGAAAATACACTCCAAAACAAGGATTACCTCATCTGTGGGGCCTGACAACATACCTGGTTGCCTAATAGCACTTGGCATGCATTGGCGGACCCACTATTCAGCCTCCTGAACCTGAGCCTAGTAACTTGCTTTGTCCCACAGGAGGTGTGTGCCACTCTACAAGGGTGGCCTTCATGCCTCTCAACTGTACAGATTTTCACTGAATATCCACATTCTTGCCTCATAGTTTAGGTCTGCACATAAAATTTGTGTTTTGTCAGCAGATCACCCAGGAGTAAAGTCACTAAATATTGACATATATGTGAGTTTCAGAATTCATATCCTTTAAAAAATGCATGGTAACGCAAATCCTGTTATTCTAGCAACTTTCTAAGTTTATAAGAGCAATATTTAGAATATTTCCCTAATTTTATACCTTTGCACCATTATTTTAGGTTTTGTCCAGATTTCTCATGCTAAGAGGTTGAGTGGTTTGCTGGCCTCACTACAGACCTTGGGAATGATAGATCCATCAGTCTAAAAATTCTAATACACAAAGCCATGGAAAGTATTATAACTTACCTAATGAACTATGATATCAAACATTTTATCAGACTCAACCTCCAGCAGTTTAGTTTGCCTAGAGTAATTCCTGCCTAATGAATCTGGTAAACTTCTTTCAGAGAGGTAGGTATTCAAGCTGTGGACTGTGGAAAGCTGTCCATACACATTACCTCCAAGCTGATCCATATATACTCAGGTGGATAGTGAAATAGCTTAGAGACAGAACTCAGTAAAAGTAGAAGGTGCATCCTCTAAGAGTATGAGGGTGACCAGTGGAGTTCCATAGGGATCTGAGATGGGACCTCTGCTGTCCAGCATCTACTTTTTAGATCTCCACTTATCAGATAGGGTCATTGGTTAATAACATTCTTGTATGACTGTAAGGTGAGAGTTGTTGTCAGGTCCCACTCTGACATGCATGCAGTGTAGCAAGAGGTTACACTTGTCAATAGCTGGTGTACAGAAATGTTGCTTTTGATAAACACCCCTCCTAGCTTTAACCTAGAGCATAGATAGCATGCCACTTGAAAATGATAAGTCTGTGAGAGACCTGGGCATGTGGGTGGGCATTTAAAATCCTTTTACCTTGCACAGCTCATAGCACAAAGTTTTTTCTTCCAGATCAAAAGAAGTCTATGCCTCCTTGTAGACTGCTTTGATTAGAGCCATCACTGAATACAATGCCCCTTTAGGATGTTCCTGATTAAGTATAGGAAACAGTTGGAAAGACTCCAGCAGTATGTGACTAAAAAGATCAGAAGCCTAAAAGATTTGAGCTACAAAGATAGACTGGAGGCTTTATCCCTTCACTCTGTCTCCTATAGACTCGTTAGGGAAGATCTGTGTCTTGCTTATAGCGCTATAAGGGATCCAACAGTCCAAGAATTTTTAAATAAGACTAAGAGAAGGGAAGATTTGTCATACAGCTCCTACCCCTTTCTCTGATTTGAACCCCCTCTGCAAGTTAACTAGTGTGACAAGCTGTCTTCATTTAAAAAAATGATACAACTGGATGGATGTTCTTAAATTTATCCCTACTATAATAGGCCTGGCTATCCCTGAAATGAGACACAAAGCTTAACGGTTGGCACTGGCAAAGTGGAAATGGCCTTAAGGCTAAATTGCATTTTAACTGCTATGATAATATGTTACATCAAGACAGGCCATAAATAATTTTCAATTTTTTATGTAGTTATTTATAACTTTGCATAAAATAACTTGCTAAAAACAGATTTGAAGTTCACTGTGTCTCTTTTGTTCCTCTTTATGTTGAATTTTAAAGCAATTTTTGTAGTTAAATTTTTAGTGTATAAACTACCATAGCACATTTATTTTAAGCGAGTGATCTTTTCATGCAAAACATTATGAAATAAGCTTAATGAGTCAAGTATCAGGTTGACAGAGACATTCGTGTAATAATCATAGCCCAGTAAATGAAAGGACAGAGTGAAAGGCAAATACATCTTTCTGCTATTCCAATCAGGAAGCGCAAATTTGCTAAACTATATTTCAGTAGTGAAGATAAACCACTACATGGGTGATCTGTCTGGAAAATGTTACCTAAAGTAGCAAAAATGTGAGTTGGCATATATTAGGTTTATTGTGCATTTTTGGGAGAAAGTGTACTATGGTATCTCCTTTGGCATGTTACTGGCATTGCTTTGCCTTCTTGCAGTATGTTACTAACTGAAAATGGTGACCATAGAAATACTTTGTTATACCTTTCGAATGAATAAGAAAAGAGATTTTTGTGGGATTTCTTATGAATTTTTTTACAACTGGTTGAAATTAGAACTGAATTGTGTGCATACAACAGAGTAACTGAGTTACATAATACTTTAGATGGTCTGTTAATATGAACTAGAGAATGGGAATTATTTGATAATTCAAAAAGGGAGAGTAATAGAGTTGTTTATTTACCCAGTGTTGTTAATGTTAATTAGTGCAAAAGTATTATATTACTATGGTATAATTAAACATTATTTTTGTGGAAAAGGGAGATATTTGATGGGGTGTTGTTCTAAGTAGTCACGTAGTATATATAGAAGAATTAGTACATGATAAATAGAAGTATTGTCCCATATGCACAGAATTTAACTAAAGAAGTAATTCTGGCCTGCTTGCTCTTGTATAGTTATTGATTATAATAAAAATAAGTTTACAAAAGGAGATCAGACAAGTATTGTGTCCATGTGTGAAATACTGTTTTTGCAATAAACTTTATTACTCCAAAAGTTGTTTCTAAAAAGCAGAAAGAAGAAAAATCTTAAGTAGATATTTCTAATAGGTACAAAGTGTTGCAGAGAACTGAAATACAAGAATAGCACCTGTTTGAGATAGATATAGATGGATTTTGGAAGTTCCACAGTCAATATAGCCATGAACAGGAAACAAAAGAAAGAAAGAAAGTTGTAGTTAAATAACTTATCTGTATATATTCCTTAAAGTAAATGCTTAATGGAAACAGTCTGAATTGAGGATTTTGACTATTTTAGAACGCTTAAGATATCCAAAACAAGGCATTTTTTTTCAGCAGAGTATAGAAGGATTTTTGATTATAGATAGGGGATGGGCAAGTTGGAATTTAGGACCGGGGAATGTTGTGGACTACATGGTTTGCCTTCTAGGACATATAATACAAATTTTGATGACAATATTGTTAAAGAAGACAAAACTAGTATCACCAGTGTTTCGAAAGTGTCTGCACTTACCAGGTTGAGTGGTTTATGCACCTTTAACTCTTAGCTGACTAAAGGAATTATTTGAGTTAATGGAGCCCTTTTTTATGTAACTGCTGGTTTACTTTTAGTTGGTAATTTTAATATTGATTTTGCCAGGATATTTAAAAAATCCTAAGGCAAGAATATGAGGAATGGCATGAAGGCTGAATGAGAAAGTTTTCAAGATGTGTCTTACAATGGATGAAAACTATGTTAGGTTGTTTTACATAAGAGTACTTTTTGTAGAAATACTAAAATTGTTAGAAAAAGGAGCTAGAGCTTATTTAGTTTTCAGGAGAATTTAAATGAACAAGAGAAATCTGATATGGTTCAGCAGTTGCAGAATGATCAAATTAACATAGTAGTTTATGCAATCTAGATGAAGACTGAATAAGAAAACATATGCAGGACTGGTCAGAGATCTGGGTGACTTTAAAACAAATATGCATGTTTAAGGGAAGAAAAAATATATATTTATATTTAGAAGATAAAGAAGAATAAGTCAAAAGATAGATGCCCAGCCATTAGACTTTAAGGTGAGAAAGGAAGATGTGTCATTTTATTAACCAGACAAGTATTTTGGGAAGAAGTACTCATGAAATGGCTTACAGATGAGCATAGTATTTTGAGATTTACAAAATCATATAGTTTGATGATTGCATGTAATTATTTAAGAAATATAAATGGGGTAAATCTGTGGGTTGAAAGGTTAAATTGCTTTTTAATGAGTTAATGGAAGTTTTAGCTAAGTCACTGGAAAATGATATTAAAAGTGAAGAGGTCCGGTGTCAGTTAAAATGCAAGAAAGTGGTATTAAAACTAAAAATGTTCTTTCAGTATTAAGGGCAGTTAATGCTACTAGTAGTCCAGGGAGGATGCAAAGGTCTAGGTAGGATACAGTTTTGCAAAAGTTTTGAAAGTTTTAATGACAGTGAAAGTTGAATGTTTTTGTCCACATTCTAAATGAATTGGGTAAAAGAGGCATAAAGAGTGATCTTTGTGATATGTGATGTTTCTGTGGAAGAAAGGAGAAAGGAGAAATCCCAATCAAGCTTATTGGACACCCTTTGATTTGGTGAAGGTTGATTATAATATTTTGAAGAGAATACTACAGAAAAGATATAGTGAGGTCTTAAATATTTTAGAGGGAGATCTCTTTGATTTTAATAAGAAAATAATTATAAGATGTTGTTATTATTTTGGAGTCAGTGATAATAATGCTTCTAACAAAGTGCAGGAAAGGTAATACCTTGTGACATCAGAAAAGCCTATGACAATACTTGTTGTAGGAGTTATTAACTTAGTATAACTTTGATACAAAATTTTGTTTTATTAGCTCATTCTATGAAAAAGGTATGTGTGTTCCATGACTAATACATAGATAGGGGAGCCAGTGCATTTAACAATGGAGTTATACAAGACTACCCTGACAACCCTATCTGGCTTACATTTGCCATTATTGGTTGTTTGTTTGATGCTCAAATGAAGAGATATAGTTGGGAGCTATGTGAGGCTTTTGAACTGCCTATGTTATTCACTTATTTTGATGATATTTTTGCTATTGTTATATTGAACAATTTGCGAAGAATATTATAGACATTTTACAATGAGAATTGCTAAAACTGGTTTAGGTCTTAAAATGGATAATTAGAAGGGTTTAGGAGAACTTTACAAGGATAGGGACATTTATTTTCAAGGAAAATATATAAATGATTTAGATATGACATTTTGAAGTATAGAAGTTTGGCATCTAGAGAAGAACAGTTTTTGAAAGAATGAAAGGTAGTGGTAGTGCTTGGAAAGCCTTTGATATATCAAGCCTTTGTTAAAATATGTATATTTGTTAAATCCCATAATGATGGAGGTTGGAAGTTAAATGATAAAAAATAGAGATATAAGAAACATTTTTTTCTGTTTTGTTAGATTCTACATTAAACTCTCTTAAAGAAAAGGGTTATGATTAATTAACCCAATAGTATACCATACATAGATTTTATATTTTTACTGTTTAATGTAAAGTACGTAAAATTTGCTATTGAGAATGCTGTTTAAAGCATGGGAAAGTTGTGTTCAATATCAGAAGAGGGAAAGATCAACATTTTGAGATACTGATAATTAAAGTATTCAAAATAATTAATATGTGGATATTTAACTTTATAGCTCAGCAAGATGACAGGAAAATCATCATTAAAAATTAAATAGTTGGGGGTTTCACGGCATAACACTGGCATGATTTTTCTAGAGGTTATCTCATGGAAAAAATCCATGTATAAAGAACAAAGAAACTCAAAACCTATGATGCAAGATTGTGAATAAATTTCAAGACTGCTTGCCATAGAGTGAAGATGTTTGAGGCTTTGTTTCCTAAAAATTTAAATGGTCTGAAAAACGTTTTTATAAATACGGATGTAATTTGTTTTGGGTATTTTGACAGCATGTGCTAAATGATACCTGTGTATATGCAGAATGTGAAGCTGTTTTCTTTAAATAATATGACATTGTTTATGGTTGTTTACTCAGTGCTTTCTTCAGAAGCAGCATTACATCATCTATTACATCATCATGGAACAGAACTATCTGAGCATTCTACAGCTTGTTTCAAAAAGTAAGACAGATTCTATTTGTGTATGAAATATCTCTAACCACTCTGAGGTATACTGCATCAGAACCACTACTGTCCTTTTTCTTCTAAATGTCCGGGATTGTTATTTGGTATTTGGAGTACACTGCTGTTCTTTTGTTTCTTGTTACTCTTGGACTATTTTTTGGACTATGAGAATTTTAACAAGCAGATAAAGCTAAATCAAGATGCTTGGATTATAGACTTGCTGTACTTTAACTCCTTATGTTCCAGTTATCATCCATAAATAACTTACAAGAAACAACTATAGATGCACTTAGGGCTTTTTTGTTAGCAGCAGTTAGGTCTATGAATTTGTTTTACCTGTCTCTGTGCAACTGAAATACTGTATGTCTAATCAGACCCTTTTTAAAAATAAAGCATTTTCTTTTGTTCATTAGAAAAAGATATGGATGTTGTCTAATTTTTCTAGAGAAGGGTATCCTTACAACACTGTTTTGAATGTTGTTATCCTTTCTTCCAGAGAGAGAGACAATTTGGATTTGTTTATGATATCTCATCTTGCAGAACTCCAAACAGCACCTATATGGGGAGACCTGCAACTTTTCACAATTTACCAGCAATGTCTTCATTTACATCTTTTAACTTGTCCACTGTCAAAATCCTACCACTAGACAAAGCCATACATGCATTCAATACTATGGGTCAGAGTCCAAATGAGTTGCTCTTGGTGTAATAGACTTACTCTGGTGTAACCCTGCCCTGATTCTGAAAGGCTTACTCTTTTTAATTTCTCCAAATCTTTTGGGTTTCTAATACCATGATGAGAATGGACCCCATTCCTAAGTTAAAGTACAATTAAAGTTCATGACATTAGTATTGTTTCAATCTTTGATGTCAGCCAAAAGTGCTCTTCGGAGCACCCACAATGTGCCCAGTAATGATTCCTTCTAAAAGTCATATGGAGTTACATGGATTGGTAACATATTTAAATATGATTGTAGATTTTTTTTTTATAAGACCAATTGCTCCTACTACTATTGGAACTGTCTGGGTATCTTTCTTCTACATTGCTCTCGTAACTGCTTGCAGATCCTGATATTTTATCACTTTGTGTCTCTCTGTACACAAGACACTGTAGTCACTGGGTGTGGTGATTTCAGTGATCAATGTTACTCCTGTCTTCTTTTCTTGAACCACTATATCCGGTTTTCAAGCATCTATCTTTTGAACT
>NC_056739.1:722570725-722583225 GCF_019279795.1 Protopterus annectens
TTGAGAAGGAGGTAGTTTTTGTTTTGCAGAACACTGGTGCAGTTGTTTAACCTTATAAGCCACTGTGTCCTGCAAGGAAATTTCACAACAAGAGGATCAGACCATGAGTAACATGAGGCATTTTAGGTTAATACTGCAGTTGTGGTGCTGCGGTAGCATTGTCGCCTCACAGTTAGATGTTGCCCGTTCGATTCTCAGTTAGAGCATCTTCTGTGTGGCAACATGCATTAGGCCCGGCAAGCCAGCACGTAAAACTCTACTTCCAATCATTAGCGGACCGGAGTTCCGCTGTGGCAACCTCTAACCGGGAAAAGCCGAAAGACACAAACAAACAAACCTAAGGTCTCAGTTGATAGGAATATTTTTTTAAAGTGGGTCTACAAGTATGATGAATTTTATGTAATGTGTGGATTGCTGTGATTATGTGCCGATATTTGGAAAAAAAATCAGTTAAGCTCTTCAGTAGGGCAAGACCCAATACTAACAACTGTTAAGCACCCTTCCCATGTCTGTCACTAAGAAATAACAGTGACTGTCAGTTAACAGCAGTGGCAGATGTCAAAACAGCTTATTTCTGCCTGCTGTCTATTCCTTTCTTTCAAAATCTTACCCTGATGTGTCAGCTGTCTGTTTGACTGTGCTTGCTAAGTGCTTTACCAGCTTTGAAAGCCAGCAAAACACTTTGCATTTTTGTTCTCCTTTTTAACTAGTAGCACATGGAGCAGATACATTTCCAGGCACTACAAAGAACTATGATAAGATATTCAGCCATAACTTAATATTATGCGATCTTGACATGGATGCCAGGATTCACCTCTTGAGCTTCACTCTAAAGGTGAATTTCTTGGAATCCAGATCTCGAACACACAATAATATGGTTACGACTGGAGACCCAATCATAATCCTCTATATGGTATGGAATGCTATGTAAAAGGATGGGATATAATGTAAAAAAATCACATGCCCCTTATTTAAGCAACAATATATATATGTATGGGTCAACTTCAAAGGATCAAAATTTAACAACACTGAATCTCTGATCATCGAAGACCAGATGGCTGATGTTGGGAAATATTGAACATATAAAAAAAAGACTAACAGGTAAACATGTCTTCTTTCACATTTTTGCAGGGGGAAAGCCCCCTGGACCCCCCCCCCCCGCTACTTAAATATACCAACTCCAAGATCACACTACAATGAAGAGAATGGTAAATTTCCCATTCTGCTCTGTACGGCGATCTCCATTCACAAAGTTTGATATTTCACAACTTCAGTCACCTGGTCATCACAGATCAGAGCTTCAATGCTGTAAAATTTTGATCCTTTAAAGTAGACCCATATCTATAAATGAGTGCACTACAGATAATCAAAGACACAAAAACTGGAAACACAAATAATTGATCTAAAATTTCAAAAAAGCCCCCCCCCCTACATTCCAAGTAAGACGTTGCACCACCCACACCAGATGCTACTTATATATATATATATATATATATATATATATATGTGTGTGTGTGTGTGTGTGTGTGTGTGTGTGTGTGTGTGTGTGTGTGTGTGTGTGAGTGTGTGTGTGTATTAACTGCAAGATCACACAACAGCAGGAAAGGGAAGATTCCTACTCCCCGTTGTACTGCAACCTCCCATAAAGTAGTGCCATCAGTCTGAAATCATATGACTTTTCAGTCACTTCTGCTGGCATTACATTTAATATTCAAACATTCATTTGTATGTAGCATTCCCATACATATATACATATGTACATATCTATCAAATATATACGATATGGGTGTCTTTGAGGTGGTCGAATGGTGTGATCATCACAAAACAAAAAGCTACTCAACTGATCAAAAATTAATTTGACTGAACATTGCTGGCTTTGTTTCAGTATGAGATAGCAAGCAATGGAGATCAAGGATATTGCCCTTTACCTGTTGTACAGAAATCTTGGCAGTGGTATATATATATATATATATATATATATATATAATTAGCAGGGGATTTTGGGACACAGCCCACATCATGGGGTGTGCAGGAAGTAATGTTCCCTGCAAAAAATACTGTTTTTCATTTTTTTATTCTTTTTTGATTTTTTTTTTTAGATTGCTCACTTTTTGTCAGTCATTTGTAGCTTACTTATAAGAAATGTATCTCTCTCTCTCTGTATATGCATACATAATATATATATATATATATATATATATATATATATATATATATATATGTACACACACACACACACACACACACACACACACACACACACACACACACACACACACACACACACACACACTTTTAATGTCATTAATTTCATAATAAATACATTTATAATTATGATAGCCATAAGAATCAGGGAAACTGTTTTAAAGCTAAACATTTTTATGGGTCATTATTTTTTAGACTTAGAAATTATTCATCTATATCTTTATTGAATTATATATTTTTAAACAGCAAGATTATATATTAACTAGAAGCATCATTTGTAAATCTATGATCTGATGACTAATTGTGAGTACTTATGAGACAAAACTTTAATTTTACTACTGGTAATATACTCTTATATAGGAAAGTTATTACATTAATTAACATTAAAAGTCATAATTAGTTGTCTTGAAAGTAAACTGGATTTGGATGTTGTTGACATTGTAGAGGCTTTCAGCATCTTGAAGAATTATATATTTAAGATGTTATGAGAGTTTTGGTTTTGGTTGTTGTATAATTTAGTTTTTGAAAATCCATTAGAAATATTGTTAAAACTTATTTAGTAAACAAAATTCATTTTAGAAATTATATGATTTTTGTAACATTTTAACCATGTTCCCCCGGATTCAGCAACCCCTGCACGGCATGCATGATTAGTGTAAGAGGTAATGTTGGCAATGTGGTGGCTGAGCAATCCGCGTACGTGCTCGTTTGATGTGCATGAGCGCTCCTCCACTAGTCCTGCACTTTCCCAACCCCTGTATGCAAATGACCCCATTTGCAGGTGAAAACCATGCAAATGAGGTAAATCTGATATCCAGGAAGCTGGAATCAGGCCGTGCAGGACTAGAGTAATCTGCAGAAATGTACTCGGTTAGTAACTGAGTACAGTTCTGCAAATTACAAAACGGAGACATGACAGCCCCAAATAAAAGCTGAATATCATCGAGGAAGCATGCCAATGGCCAAGTATAAGGCCATCGGCATTGCAAACAATACAAAAAATAAAAAAAATCAACTTTTATTTTTTTTTCGCTGCTATCGGCTGTGTAAGCATAGGGCAGCAGTGTGCAAACGGGATCGGTGGAAAATAAGACAATGAACCTAAAATAAGCATTCTAACTAAAATCAGTATTCTGCCATGCAAGTCAATGACAGGCAGAAGACAAACTGGCCAGTGAGTAGTGGTTGCTAAGGGGGGAGGCTCAGTGTGACACATGTAACTATGCATTAGCAGGCAATCCTATGCAAATGAGGAGAAGGATAGTGAATCCCAGTTTTCGCCAGCATTTGAGGCAGGTCCCAACAGTGTAAGAGTACGAATAGCTGGGTGCAAGTACCCTTTACAAATTGTAAGTCGGTATGCGTTCCATGCACCGGGTTTTACAGGAAGAAAAAAGAAGTTAAACCAAGAAATAGCAGCAGTGTGCAGGTATGAGCACTCTGTTTGTGCGGCGCGCACATGGGCTTAAACAGGGAGGCAATGGGAAGGGAAAACAGCAGTAGGAAGGTATTCAAGGAGAACTAGCATAGCTGGCAGGTGAAATGTATCAGAATCAGCCAATTACACAGGCAGCAGCCCAGCACACCACTATAAACTAAGCAAACACCTTCCCCTCTGTTTATCCCATACTCTACACCACCAGTGTATACAAGCAGGGAAATTTTAATAAACAAACCTACAAAATGAGAAGGGCTGCAGCAGGCAACATAGAACAACATGTGCAAGAGGCTGAGGGTGGTGACGATGTGAATACTGCCGAACAACCCACAGCGAGGAGATGGAGAAAAGTGTATAGACTCAGGCATCCCAGTGGATACTAAGGTATGTGTAGGCCTAGGTATACTAGCCACAGATACCTCCCAAAGCACAACTGGGGATATCATGGGAATCTCACAGGCATCAGCATCCAGAGTAGTCCACCAGTTCCTGGATGCCATGTCAGCACATGTCAGTGAGCACGTATATTTCCTCAACACCCGTGAGGTGTTGACCAGCAATATGCGTCTCTTCTACCAAATAGCAGAATACCCTGGGGTAGTGGGTGCTATAGACTGCATGCACATATGCATCAAAGCACCACCCGGTGAGCAGGGTAGGGCCTACATCAACCACAGGGGCATTCCCTCCATCAACTACCAGGTCGTTTGTGATGCCCAGGACATTATAATGAATGTGCATGCTGGCTGCCCTGGAAGCTATGACGATTCCCACATATGGCAACTGACGCAGCTGTACCAGAGATTTGCCAGTGGGGACATCCCCTACAGTCACCTAGTGGTGGATGCTGGATACACACTGGAGTCGTGGCTGATGACACCCATCAGAAATGCACACACACCTGAACAACAACGCCATAATGAGGCACACGCACAAACAAGAATCATAATAGAGCATGTGTTTGAGATGCTCAAGTCATGGTTCTGGTGCCTGGACACATCCGGTGGAGCCTTGCAGTACTCTCCAGCTACATGTACACAAATGTTCATGATATGTGCCATGCTACATAACATGATCCTGCGGAAGCAGCTGCAGCAGGAACAGCACGAGGCAGGGCCACACAGCCCACCAGCATTGCCAAGGCCAGCATAGGCATAGAGTGACTCGGAAGAGGAACAACCTGAGCCTGCATCTGTAGGCAGAAGGAGGCATGCACAGTATGCCCTGGCTTTGGCAGAAAGGCAACGCATAGCACATACACTGACACAGTAGGAACCCAGGGAATGGAAACTGTCTCTGACTAGCACATACAGTAAAAGGGATGCCAAAAATGACACTACCTGTGCTTTACCATGTATAGGGAGTGTACTATGTGCATCTGACATAGTCAGCCCTCCAGCACCATCCTCAATACTAGTACAGCCGCAAGGTAAGTCACCCTTCCTATCAATCACTGTATGCACTTATATGGTTTGCTAGTTGCATCAATGGTATAGATGTGAACATGCAAGGAAAGGAATTGGGTGGCTGAATGGGATGGCAGCAGATAGTGGACAGCTATATGGGGAGCATGAAACCATAACAAATACTGGTGTCAACAAAGTAGGCAGTAACAGACAAGGTGAAAAATCCCACTGCAGGACATGTGCTGGCCCAAATGTGTGTCCATAGGACACACACATGCATGTCATGGAGGTTCACATACCCAACAACAGTCCCACCCAGCCAGCAGGACAGGTGTAGATGACCACAAGGAAAGGCTGTGCTAAGGTCCTCAAGGTATGGCAATGGAGACCAATCCCCCACCAGACCTACACAGAGTATAATGGGTCGGGAAGTGGGATGTCATTCCTGAAGGGTAGGAAGTCTGAAATGGCAAAGTAGGTCAATAAAACCTATAAACTGTACTACACTGATATGCCTGCAGTCTGCAGGATAGGTCAGACTACAGATTTAAAAGGAAGCCAACAGACTACCAGAAATACCAGTGTGGTCAAAGCAAATGTCCACAGTAATCAGGTGTGCCCCCCCAAACCCTATGTAGAAATGTATTAGCCTCCATGTGTTGGAGTAATAACAGTGAACACAGAGTACCTGAGCATGCCAAAGTAGAAGGATGGATTGTGTCATGTGTACAATATGCAGAGCTCTGAGTGTCAGGTTGATGTGTGGAGACCAACAGGGTACCTGAAATATCAGGTGGGTATAGCAGAAATGTCTACAATTGTCAGGTGTGCCCCCCCCCCCCCAATCCTATGTGGTATAGTAGTACCATCTATGTGTGGGTATCACAGCAGTAGAGCACAGAGTACCTGAGCCGCCCCAATTATAACGATGGAATGTTGCATGTGTACAATGTGCAGAGATCTGAGTTGTGTAGAAGCCAACAGAGTACCTGACATACCAGGTGGTTGTAGGACATGTCCACAGTTGTGATGTGTGCCCCCACCATCCCTATGTAGAAATGTATTACCAGCCATGTGTGGGAGTAATAACAGTGAGCACCGAGTACCTGAGCTGGTCAAGTCAGCAAGATGGATAGTCGCATGTATACAATAGGCAGAGCTCTGTGTGTTAGGTAG
Source organism: Protopterus annectens (assembly GCF_019279795.1). Taxonomy (NCBI): domain Eukaryota; kingdom Metazoa; phylum Chordata; order Ceratodontiformes; family Protopteridae; genus Protopterus; species Protopterus annectens. Next base: position 722,576,951 of record NC_056739.1, read on the forward strand.
CTCTGAGTGGTATGCTGTGTGAAAGTGTTCAGCAAATAGCCATGGATACTGTGTCCTGGTGTCCAATGGTCAGTACTGCTGATAACCAGGCCAAGTGCACACAACTGCAGTGCCAAACAGACTGGTATCCCAGCAAGACATGTTGCAGCAGTAGTCCATATGATTTGTACAGATGTCATAACTGTCACCATCTGGAAGATGGACATGGTATGAGTGTTGGCCCAGACATACACACAGTACACAGGTGGAAGTACAGTAGAGAGAGGCTGCTTAATATTTCATAGTGAAATAGAGATACCCTCCGTTTGTACATACAGGTTCACAGCACATCAGTTGGTTGTGTAGTATGGGAAACTAAGATGTACTGTGAGCAAACACTGGCAGACCACAAAAGGCAGAGGTATGATGTATGTAGAAGCTGCTAGTGTCCACCTACTAGCCACCAGCAGGCGAAAGGGCCATGTATACCTGTGAGGCAGTTGCAAGTAGCTACCCTAGCACACATGCAGCCAGTCCGGCCCAACATCAGCCTCAGGTAACACACAGGCCACCTCCCTGCTGCTGTGAATGAGTACAATATGATCCCCATATTACTATGTGAATACTCATAGAATGCAGTATGCTGAAAAGGTGTCCCACACAGGTGTGTCCATAGCTATAAGATGCAACCTGCCAGCATCCACACCAATGGATTGATAAGGGCAGAAACAATTGCCATCACCACCTTTCACACCTATACTGTCACCCCAGTGGAATAGATTGCCTTGCAGCCTGGGTCTGAACAACTGACAGAATGCACTGGCCTGCTACAGATAGCCTGCATCAGTACCCAATGCCCCACTGTCCTCTGTCACAGGTCTGTGTCACGCCTGTACCGCCACTGTATGTTACCCCATGGACTCCCACATAATGACAAAACACAGTCCACAGAACACAAATGCAAGGACATGTTGACAAATCCCAGTAGTATGTCCATCATGTTCCAATGCATGAACTGTGGACCAACCTGTACATACTGCTGGGGTGGAGTGGCAACTATAGGCATACCTATCAGATATCGTGTGCATAATGGTATGAAGAGGACAGATTAACAGAGGGGTGGGGGTAGCATCGCCACCATGGAGTGTGATGTGTGCACATACCTATCATGGCTGCAAACACTGGGATGGGTGGCCACAAACCTGCCTGCAAACCAAATTGTGAAGGGTTAATGAACAGAATAATGAGCCCTGCCTCTGGATAACCTCAATGAGTCTGAATACTTGTGAGGTATGGCCACAGCACGATATGGCCATCCTGTCATGGTGATAACTGTACAGGCATGGGACCCACAGCTACAACAGCACCAAGGTGCTGGACCATATACACAGACCCATCAGCAAGTGTCTGCAGTTTCCATGCCAGAATGACATGAGTGTGCAAGAATATGTAGGTTGCACACCACAATACCGGACAAAGCTACATTCAACTTGTAATCCCCAGGAACCTACTGCCAGCAAAGATGTATACCTGTCAGTAGTTGATGACATAAAACATCAGAGGGTAAAACACCACATATCACTGAGTATCCCTGCCAACACCAAAATCATGTAGCAGAAGCACCACAGACACAATTAGCAACAATCTTACTACCCTTTGCCCAATATTGACCCACATTGTCAACCAATCTACAGATATCCTGCAGAAGCAGGTTACTACCTATAGTTGTAGAGCACAAATACCTGCACTGGAGTACAACTTACCTGGAATGGAGTCACACATGCAATACAGGTACTCATACTGGGCATGTTCACACACTTAGAGAAGCGAAGGCCATGTCAGAAAACAAAATTACAGAAGGGTCATACTGGGCATGCTCACACACACAGAGAAATGAAGCCCATGTCTGGAAACAACTGTGGACTATACACAGCAGTCAGTCACAGATGTCTGTGCAAACACTCCACATTACACACCAGTCATGCTCTGCACACACAACGGATGAGAATAGGCACATATATCCAAGGACAGCACACTATAACAGCTCAGACATACACATAATAGATGTGGGAAGAGAGTGATAGACAGTGACAAAAAGCTTCCCTCTAATGAGGACTGTCCCACACAGCACACCCCCATTTTGCAAAAACATATGATGTGCAAATGTCCATCACTGTACACAATTGTCCTTGGTAACCTTCCAGTCAGTACACCTTTCATTGTCTTTCTTTGAGAAGCCTGCTGATGTCATTCCCTGTGAAATACACCTTTGGTGAAGGAGTATCCCAGTAGTCTCTGTGGTGTGTTTTGTAACTGCGTAATACTTTAATGTGCTGTAGTAGTTAGGTAGGTGTTCTAATCCCATTCATAGCAACTGGGAGTCTGTGTGTGTTTGTGTGCATATGTACGGCCCAATGCTTTTGAGGACATTCAGTACACCTTTCGTTGCCTGTCTTTGACAAGCCTGCTGATGTCATTCCCTGTGAAATACACCTTTGGTGAAAAAGCATCCCAGTCATCGCCGTGGCGTGTTCTGTTAACTGCGTAATGCTCTAATGTGCTGTAGTAATTAGGTGGGTGTTCTAATCTCATTCATAGCAACAATGAGTCTGCGTGCATATGTGAAGGGCCCAATGCTTTTGAAGACAGTCAGTACACCTTTCATTGCCTTTCTTTGACAAGCCTGCTGATGTCATTCCCTGTGAAATGCACTTTTGGTGAAGGAGTTTCCCAGTAGTTTCTGTGGCATGTTCTCTAACTGCATAATGCTGTAGCGTGCAGTAGTAGTTAAGTAGGTATTCTAATCCCAGACATGACAACTGCAACTCTGTGTGTGTATGTTTGTCTGTGTATGGAGTAATGCTTTTGATGCCAGTCACTCACTACACCCTCCAGTACCCTACTTTTCAAAGCCTACTTTGGCAAGACAGCTGATGTCACCCAGTGTGAAATGCACCTTTAGACACAAACACACTTGGCCAGGCAACAACAACTAAGTTGGTAGTTCCCTGCATATTGCCCACAGATGGTAACCATGGTGTGATTGCAGTGGATTACAGAGGACATGGCACCCTGTCCCATCTCTACAATAAGCAATGCATTGCATATAGTGCTCCATCGCTATGTTCCCCAATGGACACCTGCTACAACTGGCAAGCCAGCAAATGTTACCCACAAAGGCCATGCCACGCTGTATATACATGCCCTGTATGGACAGATGCCACTGATACCAGTGAATACTATGGGGGTAACAGGGGTAAGCTGCCTGAAGGTATCTGGGTGTACATTACCAATCAATTCACCTTGGGTAAATTCAGGCCTACTGCTTCCTGCCATACAGACTGTTCTGTTTGTCAGTGTGATTGTGATGGTTTCAGTCATGCCTTTTTATATCACAGATACATCCCAATGTGTCTACTTCAGTATGTACCCCTAGGGATTGTGTACAGACTGTAGGTGGAGGCTGCCGGTCTGTACATCTGCATTACTTACAGTTGATTGCTTGTTATCCTGTGGCCCAGCCTGTGTCGACTGTTGCACTATTTGATGGCCTTGGCCTGGACAGTAACATATGTACTCCTTTCCAGAATACTGTATACTTTTATCTTTTAGGCAGTTGCATTTCTCTGTCTAAACGTATTTCAGAGTCTACACAGCTATATGAGATGGCATACACTACTGTAGTAGTACACAAATAAAGCTTCCCCATGTATGCAAACCTGTGTGTGGTATATCCCGTGACCTGTCTGTTGGTATATGTTGCAGGCAACAGGTGTCACTTGTATGTTTGGCTCATACAGTGTCCATGTGTATGCTGGTGACTGTAGCCATAGTGGCTGTACCGAATTGTATGCACCCTCTACATATGTATCTCCCTATATATATATATATATATATATATATATATATATATATTATATATATATATATATATATCTGTGTGTGTATACACAGATATATATATATATATATATATATATATATATATATATATATATATATATATATATATATATATATATCTGCATATATGTGTCTGTGTATATGAATCCTAGGAATGTTGAGTGGGTCCACATTGTACATCCTCTATGATAGCCACACTGTACTGCATGATATGTTACTGATACCAGCCTGACATCATACAGGTGGGAAGGGGTACTATTAACATCTTGTGCCCATGTTGCGTCAGGTCCTGGGTTTGGGATTTGTGTTCCTTTATCAGTGTAGGGAGCAATGCTTTTGAGGCCATTCACAGGCACTACAACCTCCATTGCCCTACTTTGGCTAGTCTGCTGACATTATCAACTGTGAAATACACCTTTGGGGAAAAATATGCCAGTAATTTCTGTAGCATGTGCTATAACTGCATAATGCTGTAGTGTGATAAACTAGTTAGTTAAGAGTTCTTAGTATGTGTGTTTGTAATTCGTAACCTGTGTGGAGGTAGCTGTGACTGTGTAACACCTGCGCCCATCGAGGAGCTTGTTTTGTAATTTTCCTACATGGTGGCCATATTATATGTCACAATGTCAATGTTACAAGGATGACAGATGTCAATCACCTGAGATGCTGGGGTGCCAATCCACACCCCTACACGTGATACAAGGCCTGGTGAACAAAGAAAGCAACCCTAGTATTACACAGAGTACACTATGAACCTGTGTCTCATACACAAACACACTTGCCTAGACAACTACCGCTATGTTGGTAGTACCCTGCATACTGTTCACAGATAGCAAGCATGGTGTGATTGCAGTGGGCTATAGAAGGTATGGCACCCTGTCCATCAGTACAATAGGCACATAACTGAAGGCAGTCCACCTTCACTATGTTCCCCAATGGATGCCTCAACATCTGTGGTGCCATCAAATGTGATCCACAAAGGACTGTCCATGAGCATGCCCTGCCACAAGAGGTCAGGAGTGGCACATGTGATGATAACAATCTGTGTACATAACATGGGCCTAGCAATCCAGGTACACTTCCACATGTCACTGTACATGAATGTGGGATGTGTGCACATCCCAGACAACGTCCATGTCATGGACTATAGAACACATGCATGGCAAGCATTGCACAGCACTGGCCACACACAATAGTAACCCAGGTGACAGGATGGTGAATACAATACCCACCTATGTGGGTCATTCCAGACACTACACACCTGGTCCACATTGCAGACCATTGTCATGTGGCCTGATGCCAAGGTATACCCCTCACCTAGCCTTGTACAGCCTTCTGGCACAGTCAACTGCTACACACCTGTGAAGCAATGCACACATGCATGTCAGTACTGGCACCCTGTGTCCCTGTCTGTGGTGTATGATGCTTCCAACCACATTCACACCTGGTACAACTCCCATTGACATACTGAAGCATTCCAACTCATGTCAGACACCTTCACATGACCGTTGCTTATAGAACAGCACAATAGCTCCTGTGGTGCATGTGATACCTGTGCATTACTGTATTGTGGTAAAATAACTAGGTAGGGAGTGTATTCCTGACCCTGGCAAGTGTGGTAATGTGTATGAGTCCCTCAGTGAGTTTGGCTGTGTTGCTGCTGACACTGGTCAATGTGGACAGGCACGTGTGCTACATCTACCGTATCTGTACGATATCACTGTTGCAGATGTCACTCACCAGCACATATATTTTTGGACAGCTCACAAACATGTAAGCTATGTGGTGCATGCAATAACTGTATGCACATGTGATAGTAATGCATTGTCAATCAGGTGTTTGAATCACTGTACTGGTATGTGTGTCACACAAACATGCTTCAGTTTTACTCTCCCACACCTTACCTGACATACTTTGTCTCTGTCTTTCCCTCCCACACCCTGCCTGGTGGATGTGGATATGTACACCTGCTCTGCTTAGGCAACAGCTTGTGTTTTGTAAGTGTTGGTCGTGATCAGTGGATGGCCTCTACACCAATTGCAGTCCTCCTCTAGTGGATTGAATGAGAAACAACTGTGGTAACATTCCCATAGCCACTTGCATGGAAACACACTACAATATCTAGGAACATCATGTTGGTGTTGGGCCATGACATTCACTGTGAGTGGAACCTAGATCTGGTGTTTGGCGAAAAGCATCACAGATGGTTTTGGGATTTACCTCCAACAACATACACTGTGGAAAAAGGCCAACAGACAGGAGGGGATGTGCCAGACATGACTACAGAATGTAAGTGTTGCTATTCTTAATTTAGAGTAATGTCGGTTTAACAGGGTGTGTGTTGTTATGGCTAGTCTGCCTGTTTTAAAATCTGTCATGACAGTGCGATGTTT
>NC_056739.1:722590725-722593225 GCF_019279795.1 Protopterus annectens
GCTTATAGATTTAACTTTTACTGAAGTGCAACAGTTTACTATAAACATGTTCTTGATAGTAGTATTTAAGAAACATACCACATGGGAAATATTATCTAAAGAAATGGAATCTCACTTTTTGACCCTAATGGATTGAATTCATTAATTTAAATGTCTATTTTGAGGGTGCTATATTTAAATATTAATGGTATGAGTTGTGGCAATAAAAGAAGATTTCTGTTTGAATAAGTAAGTTTAAACAAAGATGATGTTTTTTTACAAGAAACAAATCTCAAAGAACTGGATATAAATAAATTAAATTAAATTAAAAACTATGAAACTCTAGCACCCTTGTCTTTTAAATATAAAAAAGAAGATAAACTGTTATATCATAAAAAAATATTATGCACAAAATTGTATTTACATGCACAATTTCCCATGTACTGTGTTCTGTGGTGAATATAGAATATCAGAAAATGATTATTTGGATTCATTTTCGGAGGTCAGAGTTAGTTTACTAAAATATTTAGAAATTACAACATGAAGGAAATTCTAATCTTAGCAGAAGATTTTAAATGCATTTTGAGTAAGCACAACACGTTGCTAAAGCAAAACCCAGAATACCAGCAGCTGCTAAAGTATTTGAAGAAACAGAAAGATAATTTGATTCTCAGTGACAGATTTTTCTGAGCCTAATTCATTGTGTTTTATATATTATTCTTATGCCTTTTGTACAAAAACTAAAATACAGATTTTATGTCTGAAATACTTTAAAAATAATCTAGATAATGTAAAAACAAATCCGATGCCCCTTTTCTGATCATAATATTATCTTTAATAACATAACAATAAATATAAGGAACTTTATCATTAACAAGAAAAGCAAAATGATTTTCATGAATGGATAGTTAATGAAATTACTGATTATATGAGATTTAATATATAGTCCAGTAGGGTTGTTTAAAAGTTCTCTTATCCAACAAAATTAAAACTGGTGTAATAAGAGATGTAAACAATGCGGTATATACCTCGGGTTTATATTATATCCTCGAACGCTTAAAAAAGCGAACGCTGATTGATCTAACTTATTTTCGCGAAACTGCAAAATATTGAAGTAGCAGAAACTCTAATTTTTTCCTAGGGAAAGAATTCGGTTGTCCGTTTCTGTTGCTTCGGTATTTTCAGTGTTATGGTGGAAAGTTACCGGTCGGATTCAGGTAAGTGTGCGATTGTGTGGATGTGAGTGTCAGGGTGATTTAGAGGAGTTAGGGCTCAGGTTAGGTGTGTGTGCGATTGAGTGGACATGAGGGTTAGGGTGGATTTAAGTGAGTTAGGGTTAGGGAGCGGGTGAGGTGAGTGTGCGATAGTGACGGACCTTAGGGTTAGGGTTTGGGTTAAGGTAAGTGGGTAGTTAGTGGTGTGTGCATAGTTTAGTGTAGAGTTAAGTATCAGATTTTAGGTGTATGTGTGTGTATTTCTGTTTGTTTGGTGTGCTTGTGTTGTGTGTATGTGTTTTGGATCAGTGATTTTTTTCCCTGGGAAAAAAATCGCTGATCTGACAGTTCGAGATTGTAAGCTTTCGCTTAAATTAGGTCGATCAACCAGCGTTCGCTTTTTAAGCATTCAGTGATATAATATAGACCCTATACCTCATATTCAACAGAAGTTATACCAACTCAAACTGGAAGTGTAAAATAAGAGTGTTAATATAGTAAAATTGTTAACTAAGGATTAATAGAAGATTCTGAGTCACATGAATGAAATAGTTTTAGAGAAAGCTAAATTCCATTCTTATACAGTGATATCAAAAGGTTTTCACAGATTAGCTAAGAGATCAATACAGATGTCCAATTCTAACAAAAAATGCTACCTACTAACTCAAACAAGAAAACATCTGATATATATAAGAAATAGTAGGGGCTTTTAAGGGCTATTAGGAAGAAATTAACCAAACATCTAACCAGAATGTTAAAGAGGATGTTTTAGAGAAATGCCTTTAGGAGAAAATAAAAATAATTGACTACTACTGAAATTGTGAAAACCTGTGCAAACAATTGAAATAAATTGTCATATTGAGAATATCAAACTTTGCAAAGCACCTGAAGTGGACTGTATTATTCCACAGTTACATAAACTATTTCCACTAAATATTGTTTGTTTATTAAAAAGAAGTTATCTAGATACAATCCCCAGTCAGATACCTCAGTCTTGAAGATACTCTTTAACCACATCTGTGTTAAAGAAATATACATGTACTCACCATATAGGCCTATATTACATTTGAACAATGATTACAATTGTTTATGAACATTTTAACAAATAAATTGCAAAAAACAAATTATTCCTAAAGACTAGACTGACTTTATACTTAAGAAAAATAATCTCTTTGGATCTTGAGAAAGCGTTTGACACTGTAAACTGGATTTATTTAAAGTATTAGACTATTATGGTATTTCCAAAAAAGTCATAGAAATACCTAATAGCATATGATTAGTCTTAAAGCATATGTAAAGATTGATTC
>NC_056739.1:722598225-722678225 GCF_019279795.1 Protopterus annectens
AAGTCACTCAAGCACTCAAGTCATTCACCCACAAGTACCAGTATAACTCCATCATAGTCCATCTGGGGGTAAATTACTTGAAATATACCTCCCTGGACTATATGAAGAGAGACATGACTGAACTCTCAGATTATGTCACAGGCAGGTATAAGCCTAGCCTTAAGCAGCATTCTACCTTCTCTGAGGATGATGTCAAAATACAAACAACAAATTATTGACTTTAACAATTGGCTTAGCTAATGATGCCAGTCCAAGGGGATCCAATGTCTGTCAGCCTGGGAAGTCATGGTTGACTGGCCATATGGCTTTGCCAGAGATGGTCTGCACCATTCTCCTCTAGGCTTTCAGATACTGGCAAAGGCATTAATTACCCCTATTGTGCCTTTTTTAGGCAGTGTTAAAATATCCAACCTCCCAGCATAACAAAATCCTCTCTAGATAAACTCAATGTACAGCTGCTAAATGCTAAGAGTCTAAACAACAAAAACTGCACTCAATGGAAGCACTCCTCACTTTGGAAGATGCTGACATCTATCCAACAGAGGAGGTGTATCCATCTTCATTAAGGATAAGTACACCTTGAGACTGGCCAAACAGTATGATGCTCTTGACCTACACCATGTCCAATTAACTATAGACAAAACTGTCCACCACATCATAGCTAGCTATATGTTCCTAATCATGAAACAGGAAAAACATGCCACTTACCATGACTTACTGGAGTCACTTGCCATATAGCCCAACACTTTACTCATGGGTGATTTTAATTATCCTACCATTAACTGGGAAACATACATGACCACAAACATGCTGGCTCAGAGGTTATTGGATTTTGTCAATGCAAAATCTCTGGAAAAGCTAGTCAGCACATCCACAAGAGGCTCAAGTGTCCTGGACATAGTTCTCATTAATATGGTAGAGCATTGCACCCCCCCCGACCGTGTTATGTCCTCCTGGTAAGACCAGACCATAGATCAGTCTCATTTGGTAAAATTATAAGACCAGATACCCCATGAAGCTCAAAAATGCTTAAGAAGTTTTCAAAGACAAATTACCTCCTACTAGGTGATGGTATAAGAAGTTTAACATAACATGGACTGCTATGCAGAGGTGAACACCAATTCCCTGTATGACCACTTAAGCAGTTATATAAAATCATCTGTACTTCACCAGATTAAAACCAGGTCTTGCCGAAAAAGCAAGCTACCCTGGTGGACCCCTAGTATAAACAGGCTATTCAACAATAAAAAAAAACTAATGTCCAAGAACAAGAGGGAGCTGGCTTAGCAGAGGAAGAAATCCATCTCTAGCTTAAACAGACACATTAGAGATCTTGTCAAGTCCTCCAATGCTAATTACAAAGCAAAAATAGCCTACCTAGCTAAGGATAATCACAAGGCATTCTTTAACTACATCTGACATCTAAAGGGGAATACCCAACTATGCACTGAATTGGCTGTGGAATGCACCACCCATACTCAACCAAATATAATAGCCAACCTGCTAGCTGACAGACTTGATTGCTTATGTCATAAGTGATGGTTTAATAAAGATGTTTCTTGTTTAAAAAAAGGGGCAGAATTGAATAATGTATGTAGTGTTGCTTAGGTTGTATGATATATAGCAATATTATGAAGGATAATGATTGTTAATTTTAACATGTTAATACAGTGTGATTACTTTTATATAAATGTAAATGTGCCTATGTCACAAGTGATAATTCAATAAAGGTGTTTAAAAAAAAAACTTCACCCCTAGCCCCTGCAGTCATCCCCAAAGTATACCTGCCACCATTTCTCAGCCTATTATCTCAAGAGATCAGGTAATCTTGACTCTCTCCAAGTCCAAACACATGGTATCAGTGGGACCAGACAACATCGCAAGTTGCCTTTTAAAGAATTTAAAACATGACCTAGCAGACCCACTTGTATCCACAGCCTGTGAACTGGCTATGTCCCTGTGGAATGAAGGACAACAGTAATCCCTCTGCACAAAGGGGGACCATCAACTGACCCTGAGAATTATAAGCCCATAAGCTTGACTAGCCTCATCTGCAAGGCATGGAAAGAATCATCATGGGAAACAAAGAGAGATCTGATATGGTGCAACATTATGCAAGGGGAGAAAGTAAAATTAATCAATACAAAAAGCAGCACCTAAATGCATCCAGAGATGGAATATTTCACAACAAAAAAATAAGATCACAAAGAGGGAATGTAGAACAGAAAATTAGCAAAGTAGAAGTTAAAAAAATAGAAGCTGAAGTTATGGAATACCTGTGAAGTGAAGGACTTAGTGTAGAAAGTCTAACACAGGTTATACCACTACATGATAGAACAACAAGTCCCCCAAGTAAGGAGAAACAGGAGAACAGGGGACATCTGAAGACGAGATATGGACATGGGAAAGAGAAAGAGAATATTTATGCAAAGGAGAAAGCAAAACTAATCAATAAAAAGAGCAGCACCAAAGGCATTTAAAGAAAAATATAGGCAAAGGCATCTGGATACGGAAAACTTTACAATACAAACAAAACAAAAAGAGGATTAGTAATGGAGAAGATAAAGAAATAGAAAGTGAGGTTATGGATTGCCTGAGACGTGATTGATTTAGCATACAAAATCTAACTTTGATACCATCACAGCAGGACAGAGCAATGGATCCCCGAATTAAGGAGAAACCAGTGGAGCAGGAAACATCTGATCGGTTGCCATATGAAGATACTTTGGAGCCTTCCATAGGAAACCAGTACAAACGTTCATGTGGAGTTGTACTGCAAGGTAAGGAACAGGAAAGTATGGCAACTCTGGCACAGTCAGTGTTGTGGAGTGATAGGCCAGTGAGCTCCCATATGAAACAGTGACGGATGACACAGGATGAAACTGAAGAGAATATGGCACAAGAAGATCCCTGGAACTTTCTATAGAATGCCTGCAGGAAACTGAAAACAAAGAATGTGCCCTCAGTTTAGAAGAAAATGATCTACGAGAAGAGTTTCTTGATTTAGTAGACATGACAGATACATTAAGACAGATGAAAGAAATAGACTACAGAAAGTCAATGAAACCCAGAAAGTTAGAAATTTGATAAAACAAATGAACATAGTAATTAGGACTGTTCACAGAGATTCATGCAATATAACAGAAGTAAATTGGACATATTTCTGTGCAGCTAAATTAATAACAGATAAAGTCTTACCACAAAACATAGGCCAGTAAGGGAAAGGAAGGGGAGAAATCAAATGCCATCATGGAAGTATCAAGTAGAGAAAACTATAAAGCAACTAAGACAAGAGGTGTCACTGTTGGAAGAGTATAGAAGAAGGAATAGATCAACAAAAATACTCAGAAAGACATGATAAAAGCAATACACAGTATCAGAACAGATCAGGATCTATTATGCACTATTGCAAATAATAAGCTAAAATATCAGCACTGGAAGAAAAACTTAGAAGATATACAGATAAATATAAAGGAAAAGTACCAAATAAGAAATTCATTGATGACCCAAAAAAGGTTTATACAGAACTGGGAAACAAAGTAAAAAGAAGTGAAACACCACCAAAAAAAGAAGAAATAAATACATTTTGGAGAAATATATATGAAGATCATCTGAAACTTAACAAGGATGCTAAATGGATATAAGAAGTAAAAGAAAGAATAAGAAGTTCAAATATACAGGATATGAAATGGGATGAAGTAACAGCCAGAGAGAATGAAACAAAGTTAAGAAAAGCCCCTAAATAGAAAACCCCAGTCCCAGATACAGTACCTAACTTCTGACTAAAAGAATTAACATCTTTACATGAAGATTTAGCCATGAGTAAGAAATATTTATATGCGCACCCCAAACAGACACCAGCCTGGTTAGCAACAGGAAAAACAATGTTCCTACTTAAGAGTGAGCCTGCAAGCCATCCTCAAAGGTATAGACCAATAACCTGCCTTCCAATGAAGTGTAAACTGTACACTGGAATTGATGCCAACAGAGTTTACAGTCATTTAGAAGAAAACTCAATTATGGCAGTAGGACAACATGGCAATAAAAGTCATATGGAACAAAGGATCATTTGTTGTTAAAGTTATAATGGAGAACTGTAAAAAGGGGAAGAATCTAAGTATGGCATGGATATTCTGCAAAAAATCATTTGACAGTATCCCACATTCATGGATAAAACAGTGCTTGAAAATGTATAAGATACACCCTACACTGATTGATTACATTTCAGTGACCATGAAACAGGGGCAAGCCACCTTGCAGTTAAGCCATCATAAAGGACAAATTATTATTCCAGGAATACAAATTCACAGGAGGATATTCCAGGGTGACTCTTTGTCACTGCTGCTCTTTTGTCTTGCCCTTAACCAGTTAAGCTGTTTACTTAACATATTAAGTCATCGCTACAATTTGGCTCCCAGAAAACAACAAAGTGCAAAGACTTCTCATCTTTTTGTGGACGATTTAAAACTGTATAGCTCATCAGACGAAGAACTCAAAGCACAACTGCAAGTGGTCAAAACTTTTTTCAGATGATATAAGAATGTCATTTGGTGTTGATAAATGTGCAAAAGCAACCTTTAATGCAAGAAAGCTGCAGCACCGAGAAAACATCAGTTTGGAACAGGAATGTGATATAAAAGAATTTGAGCAGGAGGGAGTGTATAAATATTTGGGAACTGATGAAGGATCAACAACAAAACATGAACAGATGTGAATAAAATGTAGTAAGGAATATTTTAGAAGACTAAAATTAATAATGAAAACAGTGTTAACATCAAGGAACAAAGTCCAAACTATAAACCAATTTGCTGTTCGTGTCCTAACTTACAGTTTTGAACTGATTGACTGGCCCCAAAAGGTGTTGGATCGGTTGGACAGGAAAACAAGAAGGATGCTTCATGCTCACCAAATGATTTATAAAAATCAGTGCATACCACGATTATATATTCCCCATTCTGAAGGAGGTATGGGCCTCCTCGAAATTGATTACAGTATAGATATGCAATCATGGGAATGCATACATATCTGCTGACCTCAGAAGACCTAAACGTGGTGAATGTTTTGAAACATGAGGAGAAAAAGTCTAAGATGATTTCCCTGCTTACGTTAGCAGAAGTATATTGATGTCAAGCAGGAATGGAAACTAAACCAGTAGATAAAAAACAGGCAGCAACTGAATGACCCAAAAAACAAAAGAAAGAATATAAGGTGAAGGATCAGATGAGAAGGGAAGAAATGTGGAAAATGCATAAATATAGTTGCAAGTATGGAAAACCCTTGGAACAACCTCATGCTGATCAGGACCGAACACAAGAATGGTTAAGGAGAGGTAAATTTAAGAAAAAACAGTCAAAGGTGCCTTGTATGGAGAGTAAAGCATCGAGGTAGTTTCCAAGCTGTTTATTGCAAACACAAACGAACTCCACAAATAGTGAACACACATAAACTCCTTTGCATTTCACGCATTTTCATCTCAATAATCAGACTTCCTCAGATGAGCAGTGTTACATTAAATTAAGTCATTTATACATTAATTAATAAATAATCAACTAATACAAATTGAGCATGAAACTTTAAAAAACCCAATGGCATTACCACAAAACCAAAATTAAAATACAACCTCATAAATATTGCACTTTTCCTTTAAAAACTTTCTAACCATAAAAAGGGAATCATGATACAATTAATTAAAATATTTAAAATATATAAAAAAAGTTAATTTATGTTTAATGTGTAAAAATTAAATGTTACCATAGGTACATTGAATTAATCATATATATTGTAATAAAAGGAAATATTGCCATCTACTGGCCAAAATATTAATTGCAACCAAAAGTTTGTAAAGTTTTGCAGATCTTAGTTTCAAAAGTGGCAAAATAGACACATAATCATTCAGCCCAGGGAAGTTTCCTGCATCAAGGGTAACTTGCCACCACAGTTCCCTGAATTCTATCCTCTCTTCCCATGGACCCCCCCCCCCATGTCATTCTTAAATCTGTTCCAATACAAGGAAATAGAATTCTGTTTTTACACAGGACTTGGTGTGTTTATACAAGGCACTTGTTTCTTTACTGTGATATAATTATGTTCATAGATCCTTCTCCTTAACATTATTTCGGTTTTCCCGACATGGAAGGATCTACATTCTGAACACACAGCCAAATAGACTATTCCTTTAGTCTCACAGTTACAATAATCACCACTGTCTATCCATCTTTTTCTGCTCTCAAGGTAAATTTTATCTGTATTCATGATGTTCACACATTGAGAGCACTACCCACACTTGTATGTCCCTAATCTTCTTTTATTATGAGTGGGCTTGTTACTCCTAAACTCAAGTATGTTCTTGAGACTCTGTGAATTCTTATAAACTACCTTGGAAGGGAGATTAGGTATTTTATCCAAGTCCGAAAGTGCCACAAATCTATTCCACTCTTTATTAAAAATGTTTTTAGTGGTATCATTCAAAGCATTGTACTCCAAAATGATTGCTTGTTTATAGGCAATGTTTTCATTATTTTTAATCTTCAATACTTCACTGCCATTAACTTGTTCTTTATGTCCTTGTATGGATTTGAACCTAGTACTTCTTCCTTCTAAAACCTACTCCTTAATTTTGTTTATAAATTCCGGGGGGTACCCTCTCTCGGAAAACATCTTTTCCAGTAAATCATACTCCATCCGGAAATCAGTATCCAGGCTTGTCATATGACTCCCCCGAACAAACTGATCCTTTACAATGTTTTTCTTACAGTGTGGGGGGTGTGCACTCTGAAAATGGAGAAAAGAATTACAAAACGTAGATTTCCTGAACATCTTAGTTTCAAACTTATTATTCATCTTATACACCTCTAGATCTAAATATTGTAGGTTTTATTTAGACACTTTATGTGTAAAATTCAGGAAATTAGTAGTACCTTAATAGTACCTTTCATATAATTCATAAATTCTACAAACTTCTCCTTACCTCCCATCCAAAAAATAACTATGTCATCAAGGAACCTCCGATAGAGGTTCCAACAGGGGGTATATTCAGAGTTTAAAATAAATTTTTCTTCCCATTTCACCAATACTAAATTAGCGTAAGTGGGGGCACACGCTGCCCCCATTTCCACTCCTTGAATTTGCTGGTAGAATTCCCCATTGAAACAAATAAAATTATACTTTAATACTAATACCATATCCATTGAAGACAGACACAATAGTTTATCGTTATGGGTTAATTCCTGGTCCTCAGAAACAATCTCCTCAAACATTTCCATGCCTGAGGAGTAAAGGATACAAGAAAATAGGTCAATAATATCTATAGTTGCAAATAGGAGGTCGAGGGAAAGACAGTGCATACCACCAATCTTGACCTAGCCAAGACTTTTGACATAATCCCTCACTCAGGCAAAACTCTCCAAATTGGGAATTAAACCCCTACATTACAAGATGGGTAGCCAACTGGCTCACTGACAGGATAAATGCTGTGAAAGTAGTGACTTCACCTCTAGCAAAATATCAGTCACCAGTGGTATACCACAGGGTTCTGTGCTGAGCCCCTTACTGTTCAGAATTTATTTCTCAGAAGTCCAGACAAACTTGGACAGCCTGTGGCTGACCACGTTTGCTGATGATTGCAAATTGGGAATAATCATTAAGTCCACTAGTGGTGTTACTATACTCCAGACAGAGTTAATGCAGACAAATAATTGGTGCCAAAGCCAAGGATTAAAGCTAAACTCCAAAAAAAAATGCATTATTATTCCCTTTGGGAAAGCTGACATCCCTGCTAATTACAATATAGACAGCATCAACCTAAGTGTAGACCCAGTGGTACATGATCTGGGTACTCAGAATGATAGCAATCTGAACTTTGACCACCACGTATCCACAGTAGTAAGGAAACCTTTCTATGTTGTACATCTTATAAGGAAAAGCATCACATCTGCATCTAAGGATCTTATAATTCCATTAGACTCAGCCCTCATCAGACCAATAATTGAGTACAATGCTCCCTTTTGCATGTGCCTCACCAGACACCTGTAACAACTGGAAAGACCACAGAGGCGTCTCACCAAAAAATGACAGGGTACACAAAACAAGTCTTACACATAAAGACTGAAAGACCTGTCAATGTACTCTGTCTCCTACAGGTTGCTAAGGGGTGACCTGTGCCTGGCTTAGAGGGCAGTCTCCGACCAGGCCCTGATGGAAATAACACACATTTGTAAATCAAACTGCTCAAGAGTAACTCACTCCAGGGATCTTAACCTAGCCTCTGACATTGATTTCAACAATTGGCTAAGCTTCTGGTGTCATTCTAAGGGGATCCAGTATCTGTCTACCTGGGATGACATGATAGACAAACCACGATGCTTTGCCAGAAATGGCCTGCACCTGTCGCCCTTGGGATTCTGGATACTGGCTAAGGCTCTTGCCACCCCTGTAGTGCCTTTTTTAGACAAGGTTCAAATGACAAATTCACCACAGTAACAGGTACAAGCAAGCAAAATCTGAGGGTAATGCTACTCAATGCTAGAAGTCTAAACCTCAAAATGCACTCACTCGAGGCACTCCTTAAAATGGAGAATATCGACATCTGTGCAGTGACAGAGACCTGGTTCAAAGCTCCAGAGAGCACCCCTGCATTACCAGGCTATAATTCATACCACACCTTTCGGCCACATAACCTGGACCGAAACACTAAAGGCAGAGGCGTGTCCATATTCATTAAGAATATCCACACCTCCAGGCTAGTTGCTCAGCATAATGCATCCGAGATTATCCAAGTGCAACTAACTCTGGGCAAGACTGCAATCCAAATTGTAGCTTGCCACAGATCCCATACCATGCCCTAGGATTCCCACTCCTCATTTCTTGATACACTGGAAAATATTAAGGTACAAACTAACACCCTAATACTGGGCGATTTCAACTATCCCACCATTAACTGGGAAAACTACTCATGTATCAACTCTTGTGCTCAACGTTTTCTAGAATTCATAAATTCCAACGCCTTGGATCAACTTATCCACACCCCCACCAGGGGCAGCAATATCCTAGACCTGGTCATTACCAACATGGGCAACCGGTGTTCCACACCAGAGGTCATTTCCTCGTTGGTCAGATCCGACCACAAGCTAGTCACCCTAGACATCCAAATCCCACCCCACCCCCACCCCATTAGGGAAACCAGTGTAAAAAAATTCTCCAAAGCCAACTTCACGCTTCTTAAGACAGAAGTGGCAAACTTCACGACACCCATGCTGATGGACAATAGAGGTACAACTGCTGAATCCTACACAAATGCACTTTATAAGCACTTACATGAGTGCATGGATCATGCATTCCCTAACAGAACCAAGATGCTATCCTCCAAAGAATGGAAGCCAATCTGATGGTCCCCTGCCATAAACAAACTCTACAACAGAAGAAAGAAACTGTTGCAAAAAAAGTAAAATCCCATGATTGGAGGAACTCCCTGGTCAGCCTCAGTAAGAAGCTGAGATCCCTCATAAAATCTTCCAAAGCTAGTTACGAAAACAAAATCGCCACTGATTCTAAAGACAACCCCAAAGCATTCTATAGCTATGTCAAGAATCGCAATGGCAACACTCAGATCTGAGTTACAGCACAATGGCACTAAATATACAGAACCAACTGATATTGCCAACATCCTGGCAGATAGGTTCAGTGCTAACTTTACCCCCCTCTCATCCCCTAAAGGGCCCATCTCTATACCGGAAGAATGCAAAGTTCCTGTAATCACGGCTGCAGAAGTAAAAAACACACTCTCCAAAGCCAAGAATATGGCATCCATGGGAGCTGACAACATCCCAGGCTGTGTTCTACACAAACTACAAAACGAACAGGCACCCCACCTAAGTCCCATGTTTAATCATAGCCTCACCTCAGGCTTTGTGCCCACTGAATGGCGCACAGCAATGGTTATCCCACTCTATAAAGGGGGAGCCACCACGGACCCCGGGAACTACCACCCCATTAGCCTGACGAGCCTGGTCTGCAAGACTATGGAACATATCATCATGGAACTTATAAACAATGACATTGGTAATCTCAAAACTCTGGACCCTACCCAGTTTGGGTTTGTAAAAGGCAAATCATGTCTCCTAAACCTTATAGATTTCTTTGAAAAGGTCACCAAAGCTGTAGATGAAGGTAAGGTGGTTCACACAGCCTATCAAGATCTCGCCAAGGCTTTCAACACCATCCCCCACTCTGGAATTATAGATAAACTCACTAAACTAGGTATAAATCCCTATGTCACAAGATGGGTTGCCAACTGGCTCACTGACAGAACCCACACTGTGAAAGTAGCAGACTCCAAATCCAACTTCAGACCTACTTCTCTGAAGTACAGGTTAACACAGAAGGTCTTTGGCTAATGAAGTTCACAGATGACTGCAACCTAGGAGCCATAATCAAAACTCCTAACGATGTGGACATCCTACAAAAGGGCTTCACTGAGACAGATGCCTGGTGTCAAAGCCATGGCCTCAAGCTCAATGCCAAAAAGTGCATTGTCACCCCTTTTGATAAAAACTCTGTACCCATGAACTACCACATAAGCGGTAGTCTACTTAACACCAAAGGTGTGATAAGAGACCTTGGGACACAGGTGGACAGTAGTTTCTCCTTTGATAATCACATCACCACAGTAGTCAGGAAATACTTCTATGCGGCACACCTCATCACAAAAATTTTCTCATTCAGGAAAAAAAGAGGTCATTGTTCCCCTCTACTCATCACTCATTAGACCCATTATAGAGTACAATGCCCCTTTTGGTATGTACCTCACAAGACATCTACAACAACTGGAAAGGCCGCAGAAATACCTCACAAAGAGGATTACCGGCTTCAAACAGATGCCCTACACAGACCGTCTCAAAAAACTCCAGCTTTACTCCGTCACATATTGCCTACTCAGAGGCGATCTCTGCCTAACATACAAAGCTATGTCAAACCCACAGTTGTTGGACATGCCCCACTTAAAGAAATCCCAATGCCTCCGAGCTACATGCTCTAGGGACCTAAACCTTGTCACCACAATAAACAGAACATGCTGGAGGGATAGATTCCTGTCCCAGAGACTTCCCATACTCTGGAACAAACTACCTATCTATATCAAACAAAGCTCCTCATTAGCACTCTTCAAGAAAAATCTTAATGATTGGATGGGAGATAGGAAATTCACCCCAGGGATCACTTCTGTGGCTCTGCTCGACAGGTGCACAGGAAAATAATTTTCTTGGGTGGCGAAAGCCAGGATACCATTTGGCTAGGATTATATAGCCCCTAGGGCCAATAGCCTAGTACCTACCTATGAACCTATGAGCAGGTCATGCTGGAAAGATAGCTACATTTCCCAGAGGCTGCCACTTCTCTGGAACAAGCTTCCAGTTCATGTGAAACAAAGCCCCTCCCTGACCATATTCAAATGCAGCCTAGATTAATGGATGGGTGACCACAAATTCACTCCTGGAGTGGTGCCTATTCTCTCCTGGTCAGAGGAAGTCAGTAATAAATAACATAGACCCTTACCTCTGTGAACTTCACTGACCTAACCACTGTAAATTGGGACAACTCGGGATAAATATGGCTAAGCTTGTAAGGTGCTCTAGGGCTGTTAGCCTAGTAACCTTCTATGAATCTGTGAACCTATAAGTGGCGAACCAATTATTCCCCATTAACATAACACTGAAAATTTACACTGGGGTTATAGTAAGGTCCAGAATTCCGAATCCCAAAAGCCCCCAACTAAGCTATACTATCCATGCCTATACCTTATCTCCCCTAAACCCACTGTCTAAAAATGCAAGTTCACAGTTCCCTCATGCCTTTACCATCCCTATGATATACCTCCGGCACTGCGAGCTCCATATTCTTTGGCAACACCTACCTGAAATACATAAAACATATAATATTTTCTTTCTTTCTTTCTTTCTTTTTGAATTCCTGAAACATAGGAATGATTTGCTGTTACAAGTGAAGACTTTGACCCACATCCATCAGCTAATCTTACTGAGGAACTCTTATCTCACACCCAGAGATATCTTCAGATGGAGGTATTTAGTGATTATAAATAAAAAAAAACTGGTTGAAACAGAACTGGATAAAGTACTAAAAACAAACTTCCAGAACTAGTAAAACAAAAAAGGCGAACCAGGAACAACTGCAGACCACCGATTTATTTATTTAACCAAAATTGTACTAAGCGCTTTCACCCACACACATCAGGGCATCTTCAGAGTACTGACAATCCTTGTGTTGAACCTCTTTTTAAATCCTTATGTAAATTGGATAATTGAACAATTAAACAATTAAACAAATTATTACCTACACAGCTAAAAATCCTTCATTTAAAAGGTACAATCAGCAATATTTACATCAAAAATTAACATAAACAGCCAGGACTTGTGCAAACTTGTTAATTTGTAAATGTAATAAAACCTTGTATATGTAATACCAATAAATAAAAGTTAAAAATACATATATAAATATCTAGGTAATAATATAAATCTAAATAATTATTAAAAATAAATAATTGTTATACAATCCAGCATAAAATCATTAATTGAAAAATTTCCTACTAACATTAAAATTCATATTGTTATACAAAATATTTAAAACATTAAATAATCAGATGTTAACCTAATACATATAAGATCAAATAAATTGAGACTTGTACTTTAGTATACTTGATATAGAAATATGTTTGTTAATACCAGGGCTAGAACTTGCATTTAGCCGTAATTGCCATAAACATTCTTTAGCCTCAAGTAAGGTGTTGTCATCACCACGTAGTTTACAATTCTGTCAATAACAAAGAATAAAAATCTCTTAAAATTCTGGCATCTTAGACTATGCATATAAAGGGAACTAGTATTTTTCTGTTTTTTAATGTCTCTAACATGTTGCACTATCCTTTCTCGAAGTTTCCTTATCGTTTTGCCAACATAGAAGGCTGGGCATGATGAACATATAGCTAGGTACACCACCATTTTTGTGTTGCAATTACAATGACCTGGGCATCTAATTGTTTTGCCAAAATTTTGTACTGCAACATATGGTCCATCATTAGTAAATTTACAAGTATGGCATGCCCCACATTTGCTCATCGAAGATGTGTTGAACATATTCTTATTATTAACTGCCTCAAAATGTTCTTTAAGTTTCATCCCCCTACTATAAGTGACCTTGGGCCCAGTCCCTAAATTATCAATAAGGTCACCGTTATTCTGGAGAATACTTATCCAGGTCTCATGTACTATATTAACTATCCTGGGTGATATATCATTAAATGGTATAATAAAGGTGTCATTTCTACTAGTGTTATTAGTGCTAGATATACTGTTGTCAAAACCGTATTTTAATATAGGTTTGTATATTTGATGTCTTTTAATATAAATCTCTTCACTAACTTTAACAATTAATTCTAATGGATAACCTCTATCCAGAAACATATCTGATAATATTTTAATCTCATTGTAAAAATGAATGTCTTCACTAATAATTCTAGAAAATCTGACCATCTGTCCCTTTACTAAATTCTTTTTCTGGTAATAGGGATGGCAACTACCAAAATGTAAAAAAGAATTGGAATGAGTTTTTTCCTAAAAATACTTGATTCTAACTTACCCATGTTTTTATAGAATAAAATATCTAAATACTCACAATTGTTGTCAAATATCTTAAAAGTGAAATTCAAAAAACTAGATGTCGTTTTTAGAAAATTTTCAAACTCAATAAGCATTTCTCTGTTGCCCTTCCAAGAAATAAGAATGTCGTCCAGGTACCTTAAGTAAAGGGCAATGTTAGGCCAGAAACTAGAAGTAAAAACATTTTGTATTTCCCATAAGGCTAACACCAAATTGGCATAAATGGGGGCGCATCTAGCCCCCATGGCCACACCTGTACTTTGTTTATAATATTCACCATTAATAAACATAAAATTGTTTTCAAGTACAATAGCCATCAGTTCACGTAACAATTTGCATTTAGCCTTATTAGACTCACTAAATATCAGCAAACTTGTCTCAACCATTTCAAGACCTAAGTCATGAGGAATCATTGTAAATAGGTTGACAACATCAATAGTTACCATTGTCATATCGTCTTCAATATCAACAAAATGTTCTCTAGCTTTTTCTAGACAATGCCAGGAATCTTTTAATATATGAGGCAGATGTTTTAAAGTTCCCTTACAATGCAAATCTATATAAGCAGCAATGGCGTCAGTCTTTGAACCCCTGGCAGAGACTATGGGCCTAAAGGGTGGATTGTGTATCATTATGCTTATCAGTTGAGCTTCACAACCCAATCATATTCAGGAGACACACTGTCATGTGGCATTACTTACTGCAGTGAAATTTCTATTATTTCAGTCCTTCATGCTACTCAGGCTTAATCAGTTGATCCCCGACTATTTCTTATGTCCCCTGCACAACATCTGCGACAGTGTGGCAAGTTGGTAAGAGGCAGGCGTATTTATTTATATATTTTATTTATTTTACATTTGTTTACTGGGAAGGTCCGACTGGACAGAGCTGTCCATTTTCAGCAGAGGCCTGGGGAGAAAAGCTCTAGAACAATTGCTAACATACTATACATAAGATATTTACACATTCAGTTATAAAAATATAGCAGACAATAACATATGACTGCATAAAATATTTACATAAGCATATTGGTTCAGACAGACAATTAAAAGTATAGCATGTAGTAGCATTTGATTGTTGTTCATACAGTATGTTTAGAAGAGATAATCTTGAAGATGTACTGACGATAAGACAAGAAAGGAAAACTAAAAAGGAGAATATAGACAAGTTCATATGAGGTGCATTGACATTTTAAGGGAAAGCTTCTCAGCTTATTCTAAGGGAAGCGTTAGTGGGTATAGATGGGGCAGTGGGGAGTAGGCAGCAGTGAGTTGGTAAGTAATGTGTGATAATATATAGTGCATCTGTGGGAGTTTTAAAGAGGTTGGATAGTAGGTAGGGGAAAGAACTTAGAATATGTCAGTCAGGTGCTAAGCCGTTGTATGTCCAGTAGTTGTTTTGGTGGGAAATAAGCTGTTTTTTGAAAATGGTTTTATTAGGTTGCACCCTGATTTGTAGTGGTAGGGAGTTCCAAGTCTTAGCAATGTTGCTAGAATACAGGGAGTCACCAGAGCTGTAATGGCTTTTGGAGATTGTGATTAGTGCCTTCTTAGTGGATCTAAGTTCTTGGTTATTGGAGTAGAGGGTGATCAGGTCTTGTAAGGCTGGAGTTTTGTCAGGTTGGTACAGTATTTGGTGAGCTAGAAGAAACTGATTTAGAGCTAAGGTGTTAGGGAGTTCAAGCCAAGAAAGCTGTTTAACTCATTCCCTCCAGTACAGCTCTTTTTAGTGTGTACCTTTAACTCCCAGTGGGCGTGGCTTCAGCCTTTAAAAAATGAAGTTATCAACTTACAATTCTAACAAAAAGTCATTGACATAGGTCAAACATCAATACAATTGTGTTTTCCATCATGTATGCTTAAAGATAAAACATTCTGATACCTTGTATGTAGCATGGTTTTGGAATTATTAATGCAAATATTAACAAGCAATATTTGACGCCTAGAGGCGCAGTAGGAGTTAACGGCAGATGCACCTGGTGGGTGCGGTAGGAGGAGTTTATGGTGAATTTTGCTATTTTGTTGTAGCATACTGATAGCTTGTTTAAATCGCTCTTGTTTAGATTAATTAGGACAGGAGAAGCATACAGTAAGGTAGAGAGAAGATGGGTACGAGGTAGGGTAACTTTACTGTTACTGGTTAGGAAGTTTTTACATCTGTAAAGAGTACCTAGTTTCTTGTTGATTTTGGTTATTGTATGAGCTATGTGTTTGTCAAATTTCATATTATTGTCAATAATGAATGCTATTAATTGGGTTTGTGTGACAGGGGAGATAGGCGTATTATCTAATGCAGACATAGAGAATGGGGGAGTAGGTGCTACTGCTTTGGAAGAATGAAAGAGCATAAGTTGGGTCTTTTTAGGATTTAGTATTAGCAGGGAGTTTGTTAGCCAGGTTTCGATGGATGTAAATGCTTCTTGGGTCTTGATCTGAAGTTGTTGGAGGGTGGGGGCAGAGCAGATTAAGGTCGAATCATCAGAGTATTGAACCAGATTTGCTAGGGGGGGGTGGCTTTGTGAAGATTATTTGTAAATATAGTGAAAAGTAGGGGTCCTAGGATTGATCCTTGGGGTACTCCTAGTTTTACAGGAAGTAAGGGGAGAGGGAGTTTTCTACTGAACAGCTTGTTGGCATTGGGAGAGATAGTTCTGAAACCGTAATAGAGTGGGGGTAGTTAGTTTTAATTCTGAGTGATGTTATTAGTTTTGTATGGAGACTGTATCAAATGCCTTTGATAAGTCAAGGAAAACTGCAGACACTAGTTGGCTGTTGTTGCGTTGCATATTTACTAGGTTACTAAAATGGATGAGTGCAGTGGTACTGCTATGGCTGAGGTGGAATCCGTGTTGAGTTTCGGCAAGAAGATTGTTGGAGAGGAGATGTGTTAGGACCTGGGTGTGGATACATTTTTCCATTATTTTAGCCAGTGGGGAAAGTATAGCTATAGGGTGGTAGTTTGTTAGGTCAGTGAAGTTGCCCCCTTTGTGAATTGGTATAATGTAGGAGATTTTCCAGAGAAGTGGCACCTTTTGTTCTGAGATTTATCAGTTAATGATTACAGAGACTAGGTAGGAAATGACTTTGGCGGCTATTTGTAGGAATTTGACAGTTAGTTTGTCTACTGCTAAGGTGGTGGGTTTAAGTTTGGTTAGGTGTCAATAGATTGTGTAAGTTGGTGCAGGTTGAAGGGTAAAGGAGTTAGCGTTATTTGATTGGTTATATAGTATAGTGGGGGTTGAGGAGTGTGGGTCTGTTGACAGCTTTAATATAGACTTGGTAAAAAACTCATTGAATTAGGTGGCTGTGTTTATACAGGTGGTGTCTATGTTTGGATGAGGAGTTGGTGATTTACCTGGTTGGAGAATACTGTTTATAGGAGCCCAGGAGTTTTGTGGGTTGGTATTGTGCTTAGTTTGAATTTCACTATAGTATTTTTGTTTATATAGTCTGATTTGCTTTTTTACAGTGTTTCTCAGTTGTAGCAATGTTTGCCTTTTTAGGAGTAGTTTTGTTTTTGCACCAGGTGTCCCATGCTTTGTCCCTTTGTTTCATAAGTTGCCTAGTGCTCTTGGTAAGCCATGGGGCATAGATGGTTTTAGTGCGGATCTGTCTTGGTGGAGCAAGTTGGTTGAGAAGGCCTAAGAAGATAGTGTTGAAATACTCAACTGCTTCATCTAAAGGAAGTGTTAAAAGAGGGGACCAGTTAGAGTGTTTAAGGGTTGTATTAAGGTCATCAGCCCTGAAGTTTTTAGTGTATCTGATGTATTTAAGAGAGCTAGTTCTAGTGAGTTTAGTTTGGTCTCTGATGAAGAAGGTTGGGAGGTGGTCGCTTAGAATGTCTGGTAGTGTACCAAAATTATGGGTGGAAGATGGGCGATTGGTGAGATTCCAGTCTAGTATTGATTTTTGAGGTTTTGTCTACCCTAGTAGGGGTTTGTATAAGCTGTGAAAATCCATAAAGGTTAATATTATTTGAGGGGTGGGGTGATTTAAGTGAGGTCCAATCAATATTAAAGTCACCTAATATAATGGTTTCATGGGGGAGGGTTCTGATGTCCATTGGAGAAGAGATTCTAGGGTTTTGATGTTATCTCCTGGGGGATATATGATCCTAAGATATTTAGCTGTTTTTGTGTATTTAGTCTTACCTTAGCAAGTAGGATCTCTGCATTATTAAATGCAGGGATTTCTATATTAAATAGTTCAACAGTAATACTGTTCTGATATAGGAGAGCGACTCCACCTCCTCTTTTAGCTGTACGGTCATTTTGGAGTGTGCTATAACCAGGGGGAAGTACTTCTTCATTTTTAATGTGCGGTTTAAGCCATGTTTCTGTGAGGAAGATGATGTCAGGTACATATAATGCTATGGTTGCATGGAGCTCAGTGGTTTTGTTAAGGATGCTTCTTATGTTATGATTTAGTATTAGAATATCGCATTTTCTCTTAAGTATGCTAGTATTGGTTCTAGGCTGATTCTGGCGATTTGTAGGACTTGTTATTGGACCTGGGTTGGGGTTGATATCACCACTGCATAGTAGGTGAGAGGCAATGTTTATTATGGTTTGGAGGTATTTGGAGAAGGCTAAGTTACATTGTATGGATAACCTAGATTTGCTTTGATAATGGAGGAGTTTGTAGGGGTGTTGGTCATAGGTGGCATGGTTAAAGAGGAGGGTGAGATGAGTAAGGGGTAGTTAATGAATTTTGGAAGTGAGGATGTGGTGGGGTGACTTATGCTGGGGATTGTAATGTTGTTCAAGTAGGGTGAGGTCAGATGGGCTGTGATACTGAGTGCTAGTGTTAGGATTATTTGATGGGAGTATATGTTTGGTTTGTCAGAAGCGGTAGGAGTGTATAGAGATAACCCTGTGGAATGTGTAGGGGTCCTGATAATGTATAGTTAGGATGGAGTGTAGTAACTTTAAGAGTGTGGAGGTACTATGTGTAGAGTGTGTAATATGAGAGCGAAGGAGGGGGAGGGGAATGGTTGTGGTTTGTGTGATTGGCTGAGGGATAGGGGGTAGGTGTGGTAAGGTTTGTTATAAAGCAAATGAGCTAGGGGTGGGTGGGAAAGGGGTTTACGGTAGGGGAGTGGAGCGGGCAGAGCCCTACCTAGGAGGTAAGAGCTAGAAAAAAAAGTACCAGGAGTCTAAGTAATGAAGGTAAGCAGTGTTGTACCTTAATGGCAGGGATTATGCTAGTTACTGTGTTCCACTATTTATTCACAGGGAATGAAAAAATAACTGCTTTGAAGGCACTTGGGTGAGAATTTAAATAACTGTAAAGCACTGTCCTGCTTACAAGATGACCTGCTTATCTAGGCTAAGATTCAGTTGTTTGGTGGCGTGCTGCAGCCAGCTAGTGGCAGTTAGTTGCAATGACAGGGAATGGAAAAGGGGGGGGGGGGCTTGCAAGTGTGCACACTAAGCCAATATCCTTATGTCCTTAAACAGACACAAATTTGAGTTTCAGACTTGATAGCCTTCGGAAAATGTATGCAAATCCCATTATTCTAGCACCTTTTCTAAGTACAGCATTTAAAGTCTGCCCCTATTTGTCCTCTATGTTTTTGTCTTCATTCCTGATTCCAGAGGTAAGGTTGCAGTAAGTTGCCCTGTATGATTCTGACAAGACTGAACTAAAAGATGTTTTGGGGCCATTATTTATATATGCATTCATTCATTTGATTGCAAGCAGATATCTGAAGTGGTACAAGTGTCTGTAACTGATGACCTTGTGTGTGGTTTCTTGCATCTTGTGACAGTAGTGTCATTGTATCTGCTTACAAAAAATAATAATCTCAAGAATTTTCATTTGTGGACATCCAAAATATTGCAAACTCATCTAATCTAAAACCAGCCTTTCACAAAATGTCCCTGTGGCTTGTGTGAGGAGTGGGTTTAGTGTGGTCATTGTCACTTTAATGTTTTGTATAACTGACCCTGTGAGGTGTGCATAGAATGTCACTAGAGTTTGTGTCAGGGCTATGGACAGTGTAGTCATTATTTCTTTTACTTACTCTCCAAATCTTATGGGCATGCACAGAAGGTCACTAAGTTTGTCTAGGGCTAGTGTACTGTTTAGGAGCAGCAATTTGGAATACATCAGTGTGACTGTTATTATTTTATCTTTCCTTGCAATCATATAGGAGACACATATATATAGATGGCTATTTTTGTATGGAGGACTAAGGAGGTATATACAACTGACAGCAACTTGAACTATGTTAGTATGTTCTGTTTGTTCTTTCAGTTTTATTTCAATCTAACATAAAAGTTGTACACAGAAGGTGGAGGCATGTGTGAGGATGCATGTTGTAAATGGCTTAACACCAGCCACTTAAAACATTTGACTGTGGCAGTTTGTGCCTTCACCCCAGTCTAAGACCAAAGGGATACATAGAAGGCAATTTTTTGAGGAGATAGCGAAGCAGGCAGGCTCTATTCCTAGATATGATATATGTATCCTCACAAGCATTTTATTGTGAACTGCTGGTCTATCTCATAATTTATTTCTCCCTTGAAAGAAAAATAAATAAAAATGAATTTCTTTATTTGCTCATGCTTTGTATTTAGGCTGTCATTGAATCAAAAGGGTGGAAACAGTTCTAAAATGTATCTTGGAGCACTTCTTTAACTCCATGGGTTCTGGGCCCTAATGGTCCACAGAACCCCCCCCCCCCCAGCTTAATTTGATTAATTATGCCAGAGTTATTACAGTTCCCTCGTGTATAGTTAAATATGTTGAAAGGATGCAGGAAGGAACAATTCTGAATTTCTTTCCTTTCACATGTTTTCTTTGTGCATGTAATCATTAGATAAAAAGGGAGGAACTATCTTTAAAAGGCACCTCAGACCATCTATAACCTCTGGCTTCTGGGGTCCTTGTGGCCTCCAGATTAATTTAATTATTTATTTCACGGTTATTATAGTGCACTCTTGGCCAATAAGGTGTGTTGAAAGGATGAAGGAAATAGCAAAGCAGAAGAATAAAACGGAATGTCTTTCCTTAATCATAATTTTTGTTCAGGCCATCACTGGAGGAAAAAGATGGTAAAAACTCTAAAATCCATCTTAGAAGATCTAGACCCCCACACCCCTCAGCTTAATTCCTTTATTTCCGCCTGAGGAGTGTTGAAATGATGCAGGGAAAACCCAGAAGAGCAACACAAATTGCGCAAACAAAGTAGAAAAGTAATCATCTGGATAATGTGAGAAGGTCATGGTGGAGAAGGAAAATGGGGGAGTGCACTGGGTGGGGTGGGCAGTGGGGGTGGTGCCATACAGTGCTTTTGCCTGGGGTGCCATGTCACCTAGGGCCAATGCTGATGATGACCCACAGGGTCAGAGTTGCTGGAGCCATGTCAGACTCAAAGCCTGTCACTAGTGGTGTCCCACAGGGCTCAGTCCTGGGTCCACTCTTGTTCGGCATCTACTTTTCTGAAGTACAAGCAAACACAGGAGGGTTATGGCTGACAAAGTCTGCAGATGACTGCAAACTGGGTGCCATAGTCGAAAACACATCTGACACAGATATCCTTCAGAAGGGCCTCACAGAAACGGATAACTGGTGCCAGAGCCATGGCCTAAAGTTAAACGCCAAGAAATGCATAGTCATACCTTTTGGGAAAAACAAGGTTACCCCTAGCTACCATATAGGTGGCAATCCACTGAGCACAGAAGAAGTCATCAGGGATCTGGGGACCCAGGTTGACAGTAGCCTTTCATTTGACACTCATGTTGCTAAAGTAGTTAGGAAAACCTTCTATATTGCCCACCTGATCATGAAGGGATTCACATCTAGATCAAGGGAGGTCATCGTCCCCTGTACTCATCACTCATTAGACCTATGATTGAGTACAATGCCCCGTTCGGAATGTATCTGACCCGACACCTGCTGCAGCTTGAAAGGCCCCAAAAGTTTCTCACCAAAAGGATAAAGGGTCTCAAAAATATGTCTTATGCTGCCCGACTGAAAGAACTCCAGCTCTATTCAGTCTCATACCGCTTGCTCAGAGGTGACCTGTGCCTGACATATAAGGCCATGTCAAACCCAGATTTGATGAATATGCTTCACCTCAAAAAAATCTAGATCCCTCAGAACCACAGGGCGGAGACTTAAACCTTGACACGGTTATAAATAGAACGTGCTGGAGGGACAGATTCATCACCCAGAGACTCCCTATGCTGTGGAACAAAATCCCGGTACATGTGAGGCAGAGCACCTCGCTGGCCTTGTTCAAGAGGAATCTTGACCAATGGATGGGAGATCGCAGATATACCCCAGGGATTACTTCAGTGTCACTGCTTGACAGAGGCACAGCAAAATGATAGGCATAGTTTTTATTCAAACTAAAGGGGTGACGAAAGCCACATAACTATGGGCTAGGCTTATAAATGCCCTTGGGCAGATAGCCTAGTATGAACCTATGAACCTAAGTTGAATTAACAACCAATCCTGGCATAGGGAACTGCAGCCAAGGCTGACACCGGGATAACTACAAGCAAGACTGTCAGGCCAAAGCAGCTGGTGCTGTTGCTTAATAAAACCACTTTTTTACTTCCATAAAAGCCATTGATACTATCTTCTATGTATTTGACTTTTTTCTTTTATGGTTCATATAAAAACATTTGTATTAATAGTAAAGGCACAATGAGAAGCAGGCATACCTTTTTAACTGTATTCGTGTCGTTATGACTTAGATTGGACAAATGTCATTTTACAATATAAAACTAGTAAAGTTGATTTTATCCATATATGAGGTTATTTAACACATTGACAGACAGCTAAAGGTGAAGAACTCCATTATTTAATGACTTTCACACCAGACGAATCACATCACAGTGACTTTTTTATATTGATCTTAGCATGTAGAGAAATGTATATGCAGTGTAGACTTTCTAGAATTACTTATTTATATCAGATTCCTTTTAGCAGCTAAAAGTGCCACAAAGAGAATGTGCTTGAACATGAACACAGACTCAGAAAGATTAGCTACTACTTGACTATTGTTTGCAACAGTGCAATGATTAGTCCATTACTGGGAAATCCAGCTAACATGATCTTTGTTGTTCATTTCTTTCAGACTCAACAGAATGCCTGTCTTGCCCATATGATCAGTGGCCCACAGAATCAAGGGATAAATGCATTGAGAAATCTGTAGAATTCCTCTCCTACAATGATCCACTAGGATTAGCGCTCGCCTTCATCTCCTCCTTCAGTGCTGTGCTACCTGCAGCTATCCTCATCATCTTCATCAAATACCATAACACTCCTGTTGTAAAGGCCAATAATCGTGATATAAGTTATATCTTGCTTGTTGGACTCATGCTTTGTTTTTTATGCTCGCTGGTATTCATTGGGCATCCCACTACAGGAACGTGCATGATTCGCCAAGCTGCTTTTGGTGTCATTTTTGTCCTTTGTGTTTCCTGTGTGTTAGCAAAAACTGTGATGGTGGTTATTGCATTCAATGCTACAAAACCAAATAGTAACTTAAAAAAGTGGGTTGGGCCAAAATTACCAAATTCTATAGTATTTGTGTGTACCATTGTCCAGATTATTATATGTTCTGTCTGGCTAGCTACCTCCCCACCTTTTCTTGAGTTAAACCTCAAATTACAAACAGGGGTGATAATAGTTCAGTGTAATGAAGGTTCCCCCACTGCATTTTGGTGTATGTTAGGATATGTTGGCCTTTTGTCAAGTATCAGCTTTGCAGTTGCTTTCTTGTCTAGAAACCTCCCTGATAGTTTCAATGAAGCTAAATTTATTACTTTCAGCATGATTGTCTTTGTAAGTGTGTGGTTATCTTTTATCCCAGCATATCTAAGCACACAAGGCAAGTATATGGTAGCTGTTGAAATTTTTGCTATATTTTCATCTAGCGCTGGTTTGCTGGCATGTATATTCTTTCCAAAATGCTACATAATTTTACTGAGGCCCACTATGAACACAAAAGAATATTTAATGGGAAAAGGAATACAGAATAATAAATGTATATAAATGCATTTATATTTAACTACATAAAAGTATTTAGGTTTACATTTCTTCTATCTCTATCATTTCTTTGAATATGAGGGAATAAAACAGAATGAAAATTTACTTAATTGCTTTCTTTGTTAATTAAAAATAAACATTATATGTAAATGAGCAGCATTCACTCTGTAAGTAATATGCTATATAAAGTTTTGACTTGGAAAATCCTATCCTACTACCCACTTTTGTTTCAGCATTAATAACATTAATAATTCGTGTTTTGTTTAAACTCTGAAAACAAATTAAATGGATTCACATTAAAACTACCAGACATATTCAAATAAAACGTGTTCATTGTCTAAACAGTTTTTATGTGAAAGAATGTTTGTGCTAATGTTACTCTGCTTTCATATGCTGAATTTGTTCAGAATCATGTAAAAAATTGACAGACGTTTCATCGGCTACTGATAGATCAAAACAATTATGCTGAAACGCCTTTCCCCAAACCACTAAAGATATATTTTTTTTGCAGTGGACAAGCCCGCCAACATCCCCATGTAGGGAGGGAATCCCCCACACCCCTGAACCTATATATATACCTACACCAAGGTTGCAGAACAGTAGAGAAAAGGGAAAACTCCACTATCACAAAAAAAAGTGTTTTGACAGAATTTTTTCGCAGTTGAAGAAAACAGATGTTGATAGATAGACTGACTGGCACCCAGTTCTTAAGCTCTTATGACTTGATTTTGCTCATTTAATAAAGAAAAAAGGTGAAAAGTATATAAATGTGTTTGTGTGTCAGTGTCACAGTGACTTTTTTCTGAAGAAGAAAGTATTCCTGAGTAAACTCCTTATCATAACTATAGATTTCTGAAGACAGGATCATTGTAATAGTAAAAATATACTCTGTGCATTGTTCTGTTAGGGAACTGTATGTAGTTATTGCTGAAATGTGCATTTATTGTCAGATTTTCTTGTTAGGAAATCACTGCAACAATACAGACTGTTTTGTCAGCAGGAATTTGGATAACAGAAGAATATTTCCCTAGTGAGTTCTCAACTCAAAGGTGTGTGTGTGTGTGTGTGTGTGTGTGTGTGGGTATGTGTGTATGTGTGTCTGTCTATACACACATATATATATATATATATATATATATATATATATATATATATATATATGGATCCCTATCACATGATCGACAAGCCATTTGATCGACTTTCATTTGGTCGACAGTTCATTTGGTCGACAAGCAGTTTTATGTGGGGGGCTTTGCTATTATCTATAAAATATTCTTCCAAAGCCAAATCTATTCTTTTATATCCAATGTTAATTTGATTAATTGAAACCACCTCATAATTACCTGACTCATGCAATAGATTGTGTATTTGCGTATTGTAGTCGAAGGTGTTGTACAGGTGTTTTATAGATAATAGAATTTCCAACGAAATTTATACATTTTTGAAAGCTGATTATCCCATTATGGCTCATATAATAGGTATACCTAAGGTCCATAAATCTATTAGAAATCCCCCATTTAGACCCATTATTTCTGGATCTAAATCTAAAACATATAATATAGGGGTAGCAATTGATAGATGGACCAAACATGATTGTGAGAACATTACACATCTAATGAAAGATTCATGGAATTTTTTGGGTAAATTGACATCAGATTTGTGGAATGAAGATTTGATCTATTTAACCATTGATGTTACAGATTTATTTTCAAGTATCCCTAAGGATATTGGATTGGTATTTTTTAGTAACAGTTTGAGGAAATTTTCTAACTTGAGTTGGGATAGGATTTGTCTAATCACAGATATGATGGCATTAGTCCTAGACCACAATTATATAATATTTCAAGGTGAATATTTCAGACAGAGTAAAGGGGTAGCTATGGGGGCATTGTGTGCCCCCATATTTGCAAATCTAGTGATGTTAGAATGGGAGTCCGAATATTTGTTCAAAAGCAGATTCTATTAGGACATAGCATTCTATGCTAGATATTTGGATGATTTATTCATTTTATGGAAGGGCCAAAAAGAGGCAATAATTGAATTTATAGAGTACATAAATGGGACAACACAATTTTTAAGATTTACACATAATATAAATTTAAAGGGAATTGTGTATTTGGACACTTACATTAGTCATGCGAAGGATGGTTTTGCTTCCAGGATATATAGAAAAACAAAATTTTCTAATGATTACATTGAATTTAATAGCAACCATCCACCTCATATGCTCAAAAATGTTGTTAAGGGACAATGCATAAGAGCAGCGCGTATGTCTTCCACTAAAGAAGTTATGGAGGTAGAAATGGAATTCATCTTTAATATGTTTAGGAATAGAGTATACCCTATAGTTATGCTCAAAGATACAGTAGATTTTGTTAAAAAACAATGGGGTAATAAATACTTACCACTATTAGGTAGAGTGAATTCAGATAGTGGGGACAAGCAAACGAAAAATATTAGTAACAAATCTTGTAATATAACTAACAACAGAGTGTGTGTTTTGATGTACACACCGTACGTAAGTTTTATTAAGGAAATAATACATAGGCATTGGGACTTCATAACAATATCAGACAACATAGGTATGAAATTAGGGAGTCATCCATCTTTTGTTTATAAGACAGCACCGAATATTAAAAGGTTATTAGAAAGAGCTAGTAAACATGGAAGTGTTAAGGATGCCCAGAAGGGGACTAAAAATGTGGAATGTGTAAACAATGTGGGCGTATTAATGAAGTAGTTAATATTAAGCTTGAGGACACCAATCATACATATGTCTGTTGCAGGGCAGGCAATTGCAACACCAAGCAGGTGGTATATCTTGCCACCTGTCTTGCCTGCTCTGCATTCTATATAGGCAAAACTGAAAGACAGTTAAAAAGACGTATCTATGAAAATTATTATAAGATACAAGTGAAAGACAAGAATAATGCATTATATAGACATATACGTGATAAAGGGGAGCAACATTTATTTAAATTTGCTATTATTGACCAGGTAGTTTGTCATCCATATGGAGGGAATTGGAAAATGTCCTTGGCATTGATAGAAAGTAAGTGGCTAATACTTACAGATGCCACTAGATTCCCGGGCATTAATGATAGTATCAGCATTAAACCTTTTTAATATTGGGTTCGTATTCAGTATCTGATTTAAATGTAGTCTTAATATACAGTGTTATGTTATATTATTTTTATTCATTGTGTATTTAACACATTTAAGTGATATATTTTAAAATTTTTTTGTATTAATGGATTTAAGTGTAATGTTTTAACGTTTTAAGTAAAATAGGAGGATGTTCCTTTAAATATTTTTGGCGCCAATTTTGGCTATTTAAACTATGTAAAATTTTCAGTTACTGGTTCTGAGGAAGTCTGTATGCTGACAGATGAAAGCACTTAACCAGTGAATGTTTTATTCAATTTATTATTAAAGTAAGTTTTACTGTTCGAGTTGTGCTGAAGTTCTTCCAGACCTGCACCAGTTTTCATTTTTACGGGTCATTTCTGTGGTTCTGTCGTTGCATTTGGAGTTGTTGGGTGCTATAATAGAGTCTCTGGCCGACATGGAGATCCTCCAGAAGGGCCTAAATGAGACTGATGCATGGTGTCAAAGCCATGGTCTCAAGCTTAATGCAAAAAAATGAGTAGTAATCCCCTTTGGAAAAAACAGAGTACCCGCAAACTACAACATAGGAGGTAATCCCCTGAAATCTGAAAAAGAAATAAGGGATCTAGGGACCCAAGTAGATAGTCAGCTTTCCTTTGATAACCATGTTGCCAAAGTGGTTAGAAAATCCTTCTATGTGACCCATCTGATCACGAAAGGGTTCGCATCAATATCTAAGGATGTAATGGTGCCCCTCTACTCTTCCCTCATCAGACCCATTATTGAGTACAATGCACCAATTGGAATGTACCTGGCTAGACATCTCCAGCAGCTGGAGAGACCACAAAGGTACCTAACCAAGAGGATTACTGGCCTCAAACAGTTGCCCTATGCAGTACGATTGAAAAAGCTAAGACTGTTCTCTGTTGCATACTGCTTTCTCAGAGGCGATCTCTGTCTATCGTACAGAGCCATGTCCAAACCAGAATTGTTGAATATGCTCCATCTTAGCAAAATCAAATCTACTCGAGCTACATGCTCTAGGGATATAAACCTCAACACAACAATGAATAGAACATGCTGGAGGGATAGATTCCCTTCGCAGAGACTTCCCTTACTATGGAACAGGGTCCCGATCTACATAAAACAGAGCCCCTCACTATCACTCTTCAAGAGGAACCTTGATGAGTGGATGGGTAACAGAAAGTTCACACCGAGGATCACACCAACAGCACTACTAGATAGGGGCCAAGGGTACTAGCTGCTAGTACAAGGGTCTAGGGAACTACTAAAGGGGTGGTGAATACCGCACAACGTGGCTGGGCTAATATATGCCTTCGGGCAGATAGCCCAGTACCAACCTATGAACCTATGAACCTATGGTAATGCATCTGAGCTTAGAATGTGTCTACCCATCATGTGCAGGATTGTCCCAACCAAACTCTGCTGATCAGTTATAATTTTAAGAATAAGGGAAAAAAC
Source organism: Protopterus annectens (assembly GCF_019279795.1). Classification (NCBI taxonomy): domain Eukaryota; kingdom Metazoa; phylum Chordata; order Ceratodontiformes; family Protopteridae; genus Protopterus; species Protopterus annectens. The sequence goes on from NC_056739.1 coordinate 722,626,484, forward strand.
ATACTTCTTCTAAGTGCTGTGACATTTGTGTTATAGTCTTCTTCTTCTTCATTCGGCTGCTTCCATTAGGGGTCTCCACAGCTGATCATCTGTTTCCATTTCTTCTTGTCCTCTGCATCTTGCTCTGTCAAACCAACCGCCAGAATGTCCTCTCTCACCACATCTATAAACCTTGTCTTAGGCCTTCCTCTTTTCCTCTTACCTGGCAGCTCCATCCTTAGCATCCTTTTCCCAATATACCCAGCATTCCTCCTCAGCACATGACCAAACCAACGCAATCTTGCCTGTCTGGCTTTGTCTCCAAACCATCCGACATGAGCTGACCATCTAATATACTGATTCCTAATCCTGTCCATTCTCATCACACCCAATGCAAATCTTAACATCTTTAACTCTGCCACCTCCAGCTCTGACTCCTGCCTTTTTGTCAATGCCACCATCTCCAACCTATATAACATAGCTGGTCTCACTACCCTCTTATACACCTTCCCTTTCAGTCTTACTGGTACCCGTCTGTCACAAATCACTCCTGAGACTCTTCTCCACCCACTCCACCCTGCCTGTACTCTCATCTTCACCTCCCTTCCACACTCATCATTACTCTGAACTGTTGATCTCAAGTTTTTAAATTTTAATATGTGATGCTCCTGCACTGGCCCAGTAATCAAGGAGCCTCAGTCCTCACCACTGGCAACAGTGGGGAATGTACACACTGGGAGGATGACAAGTACACACACAGTAAAGTGCAATTTCCTTAACAGCAGATAGAGATCACAGTCAGTCTGAGGATGGTTTCTCCCTCTTTCTCCAGATCCCCAGTAAGATTCCCCACTGACACAGCTATAGGGTTGAGATCTCAGCTGAGTGGCCAAACCAAGATCTCCAGTACCATCTCTGTCCAACCAGTGCTTCGTGTCCCTGCCCAGGTAGCTGACACGCACACAGTCCTTCAGATTTGATTTATATACAAACACAAACACACACCTGAGAAAGGCTAGCCCAGGTTTACCAGCTATGCCTCCTTCTGCCCAGACTATAAGGTAGTTTTCACTGCCACCAGCCACTACTTATCAGCTATTTTAAGGCCCTTAACAAAGGGTGTCAATTATACTGTGTAATGTTACTATTAATCCAAATGGTAGTCTGACCAAGAGCAAGGCTATTTAGGAGTGGCCTGTACAGTGTCACCAAATAGATATGCAAGTACTCTTAGAGCTTAAATATCTCTAAACAGACCAGCCACAATTAAAATGTTTAAATATATGTAAAAATAAATACTAAAAGAACAAGAAATAACAAGGTAAAATGTGTGTGGAGCACAGCTCTCCATATGATGATTGCAGACAGTGTGTCTTGTAGCAAGTAGGTTTACATTTACTCGTAAATAATTGCCTAGAAAACAATCTGCAGTAGGACAAATGTAATGGTACTTCACAGATAAAAACTCAATGCAAAAGTAAAAAACTCCAGTCAAGCGCTTTCATCCATAAAAAATCAGGACTTCATCAGAACAACATACACAAAGATACAAGTAGTTTAAATAGTGAAAAAAAAACACCACCTCACATCAATTAAATCTATAATTATAATCTCTTATGAGATAGACAATACAACTAATCACACCTGGGGGAGAGAGAGGCATGAACAACTCCCGGGATGTGAATATTAGGGAAAGGCAGTTCAGTTGTGATTTAGACAATAACAACAATGTGGATTATGAGCAAGAATACCCTCCCCTTCAAAGGTCTGAGAGACTACAGAATAAAAAACAAAATAAAAGTAGAGATAGCAATGTTTTTTAGAACATCACCAGGACCAAGGGAGTGGAGGAACAAAACCCAAGGGCAGAGATGGAGGAAGAGCAGTTACAACAGATAGACTGAAATACAGGATCAGTAACTGAAAAAGGAATATTAACTCCCTTTGGTGGTAAATTATTGAGCCACCAATGTTTCAATATTTTTTAACTACACAAGTTTGAAGGTAGATGAAAACTTATTTTCTCTCATGCGTAAAGCCATAACATTTGTGCCTGCAAAAAGAGGTGATGTAGCAAAAATTTTAACCGAGTTAAAACTATACACCCAAAAATTTTACTTTAAAGTTATGTTTAAGGACCGTGAAAATGGTCTTACCAATAATGTTTCTTTATTTAAAAAGAAAAGCTGCTTTAATCATCCCCTGCACCCCATTATTAATACCTTTGAGCAGGTTTGTACTCAGGAGATTTTTTAATGTTTTCACACCCATAAGAGAAGGTATTGCAACCTAACCGTGAGGAAACAAGTTTATTGAACCAACTGAGGGCTAACTTACGGTTTATGAAACCAGACAAAGGGGGTGGTATGGTTATTACAGAGAGGACTGATTATATTAATCAAATGTTCACTACCTTGTATTGTGAAGAAAAATATGAAGTTGGGTCATGGTACGAGGTGAATATAGCTTACAAAAAGATCCAACTTCTACTAGAAGATTCTTTATTGCAAGGTAGTATAAATGAGGATATATTTAACTTTTTAACTATTGAACATCCTACCATCCCAACTATATTTGGAATCCCGAAGGTTCACAGGAGTATTGAGCACCCACCCTATAGACTCATTGTTACTTCCCACAATAGTGTTACCTACCCAATAGGGATCTTTGAGGATAGGTTAGCTTGAAATTCTGTGATGGAAATTGACCACATATTAAGATACACGTGGGACTTCCTTCCCAGGATCAAAGCAGATTATTATTCTGACTTGGTTTGTTTTTCCACGATAGATGTTGTGGATCTTTTTACATCCATCTCCCCATCAGGAAGGGTTGGAACTATTCCAAGAGGCTTTGATTGAGAAAACTACCTTAAAGGGGTCAATCTTAAATTTTACTATGTTGGTCATGGAAGTCATATTGAAGAACAACTGGTTTGTGTTTGAAGGGGAATATTTTAGACAAGTGAAGGGGGCAGCAATGGGAGCCAGTTGTGACCCATTGTTTACTAACCTTGTGATGTATTCCTGGGAAAGGAATCATGTTTTGACTAGCCCTTTCCAAGAAAATTGTTACTGCTATTTGAGGTTTTTAGATGACCTTTTTATTTTGTGGAAGGTTCCTGGTAGCCAGGAACAGTTCTCAGACTATCTTAATGGTATTTGTGATTATTTTAAGTTTGCATCCAATCACTCTGACCAAAGAGTGAACTATGTGGATGTGACAGTGTGTAAAGATGTGGATAACAAAAAATTAATTTCTAAAATTTATAGAAAACCCACCTTCTCTAATGAATATTTAGATTTCAAAAGTTGCCACCCTGGACATGTAAAGAAAAATATTGTCACGAGATGGGAACTCTTGTTCATTTTTTTTTCAGATAGAGGTTACCCAAGGGACATGATCATTAACATGATTAGCAAGTCACGGGTGGTTGGGGTACTTGGTCCATACCCCTGCTAGGTATTCCCTTTGTGGAAAATAACTCACAGGTTGTCAAGGGGTCATATGTTCAATCTATGATTTTAATTTATGGTGACATTAGTGGAAGGGTAAGACAGATATTGGAGAAGAACTGGGTTATATTCAGGGGTAACAGTGAGATTTTTCAAAGTGTTGGTAACACCCCTAGGTTTGTATATAGAACTGATTTCAACTTGAAATATTTGTTAGAGCACCCAAAGGTCCCAGAAAATTTAATTCTAAGGGTACGTTTAAGTGTGGTGCCTGTGGTTACTATAGGTATATCCTGGAAGAGAGTGACATCTGTGCAGGTGATCCTCTTATGAAGGTCAGAGTAGCCACAGGAAACTGTGGGTCAAGGAGTCTGGTATACATTGCAGTGTGTACAAGTTGTCAACAATTTTATGTTGGGAAAACTGAGAGACCCTTTCAAAAATGTATTTACGAGCATCTATATGCAATAAGAACTAAAAACAATAATAATGGTTTATTTAGCACTTAGAAAATTTCCCCTTTGCACTGGATTCCAATTTGGTATTTTACACATAGTGAAGGAAGACATTAGAGGGGGACATTGGCAAAATAAACTGGAAACAATGGAACTTTTTTGGCAACCGAGGTTAAATGCCTATACTAGTCCAGGTATTAATGATTGCTGTTCCCTAATGCTATTTTGAAATACAAATCCACTATTTTAACATGATTGTTTTAGTTCCTGATTTTTAACCATACTGGACCTTTAAGTAGTGATGATGTCACTAATTTTAATTGATGGGAGGTATTGTTTTTTCACTATTTAAACTACTTGTAACTCTGTGTATGCTATTCTGATGAAGTCATGAATCTTTATTGATGAAAGTGCTTGATTGGAGTTTTTTACTTTTGTATTGAGTTTTTATCTGTGAAGTACCATTAAATTTATCCTACTACAGGTGGTTTTCTGGGAAATTCTTTACACAGTATTTCTGTTTTATATGGTCATGGTTTACCTCATTGGCACACTGCTTGTTTTTACTAGGTTTACATTTACTGCTGAACCATACAAGTAAACTGCCATGGTTTGCTTGATTTCCAACTGTTGATAGTAGTAATATTTGATGTTCTTATGTTTTCTGAGTGGTGACCTTTTATGTATGGGTAGCACTCCATTCAAATTGTGTTATGTATCTATATACTTGAGCCAAAATGTCAGCTATTTAATCATGTGTTTATTTTTCATAACATAGTTATATTACTACCAATCTGGTGTCACAATGGCAGAGCATCTGACTCTGCCTCCAGTGACCCATGATTAACTGGAAGTATAAGGTGCTGAAGACTAGGCAGGGAAGAAAGAAAGGGTCAGGCAATCAGAATCATCCAAGCAGCATCACCTTTTCAACTGCAAGTCAGGCTGTATTATATTACTGTAGTTGGGCACCGTCTAGCAACAGAGTTGGAAGTTGTGAATCATTCAGTGGTGCCTCATGTATGTCACATGCTCCACTTAGTCAAACACATGGAAGCATGCATGTGACAAGCATGAGGCACCACTGAATGGTTCACCTCCAATAAGAGATGGTTCATTTCTTATCTAAATGTGTGTGTCTCTCTCTTTATTTTTTTTTTGTGTGTATATATATATATATATATATATATATATATATATATATATATATATATATAGCGTGAATCATCTCCTTGAACAAAACAGAGGTATCCCGCATTCTCAACTCTAAATGAGTCAGTTGGGGAAGGAACCCAACTCATTTAATGTCAACTGGCTCAAAGTACTTCTTTTAAGAAGAATCCCAGAATACATAGAAATGGATCCATTAACAAATATATACATATCTCTGTATGTCTAGACACCAGATGTAACAAGTAATAATATGGTTGTACTACACTAACCTCCACCCAGGCTATGAAATTACAGTTGTTATAAGTTACAACATAAGGACAAAATGAAATGCCAGTGTTCACCACATCAGCAGGTTGGGATGAACATTGGATGCAGTGTATATGGGAGGTGTGAGGGGTTCATGATTTATTTTTGCTGTGCAGTTTCTGTTAATGTCTAGTTATGACAAAGCAAAATATTATGTAATATTAATAATAATACATGTAGCCATGCTTTGCACAGAGCACACATATTGTGTAATATAAGTAATATCACATGTAAACATGTTCTGCACAGAGCACATAGAGCATATAATACAAATTCTTTAATGTGTAATCAACAAAGCAATAGCTGGTACAGCTGGCACCTTGTGCAACTGCCCCATCAGTAAAAAAAACTCACTACCACCAGCTGTAGGCAAATAACTATTCTGTTTCTACACATAATAACCCTTTGCTACAAAACTTAACTGAAATTGTACATCTTTGTTATAGTTCCTAACACATAGAGCAGTCTTTAAAAACATTTAAGACCCCCCCCCAAAAAAAAACAGGAAAACAAACCAGGAAGCCAGGAATGAGCAGTTATTGGAAAGTCAGCTCCACAGTTCGAAAACAGCCCCAGTGCAGAACAAGCCAACAAAGGTAAGGAATGAATGCAAATAATTCAAGTCCAAAGTAGATCCACAGTGGAATCACATTGGTCATACTTTATCATACATCAAAAATATGCACTTTCATCCCGGAGTTTCCAGAACTTCATCAGACAAATCCACAAACTAATACATCCCATTTTTAAATGAACCGTTTAGTAATCACATGATTCATTCCATTCACATCATTGCAGTCTATAAAATTAAAGAAATAGTATTCACACAACCCTTTTAAATATTGCCTATGAAAAATATAAAATTACAAACTATCATAATAAAGAATAAATTAAAAACAAGCTAAACCATTTCAAATAATTTATATAAATATATAAAAAATTACATAACTTAGTTCATAATTTATGTCTAGTTAATACAGACCAAGCTAGATAAATAGCTAAGCAGCAGTTCAAATACTAAATATACACAAGAAAAAACATTCCATAGTAAATATTGGTCAAGACTCATATAACTAAATAATGCTGGTAAATCATCTTTCCAATGTTTTTTCTTCAGCATTCATGTAATAGAGCAATTTTCATTCAATCCTGGCGACTTAAAAGCATTTAGAAACAACTGTCAGTTCTTCTTCTGGCTTTTACCAGTTAGGGGTTACCACAGCAGATCACCTGTCTGCTCATGATTGGCAGTGGAGTTTTATGATGTCAAGTTGCCAGCCTGGTGCCCAGCCTTCTACAGAAGGCACACACACACTCACACCTAGGGCCAATTTAGAGTGTCCAATCCACCTACAGCATGTCTTTGGGATGAAACCAGAGCAAACCCACATGAAGGACATGCAGACTGCACAGAAGGCACCCCAGCCGAGGATTAAACCAGAAAACCTCTTGCTGTGAGGCATTAATGCTAACTGCTGCACCGCCGCGGCTGGCTTTAGAAACAACTGCCAATATAGTTCTCTAATTTCCAAATTCATTGACCATAGGCCCCGCCCCAAACTCCTTGTTCAATTTTATCAACTACCACAAATTTAAAATTATGATTAGGGTTCCTGGTTTGAAATCATTTAAGCAGAACCTATTAACCTCACAGTTGCTTAAATGCTTACTCAAATTCAAAAAATATTTGCAGACTGATCAGCACTTCTTTTACAGTGGCTGTACCCCTAAGAGCTTTGAGTCTTAAGAAATACACACACACACACACACACACACACACACACACACACACACACACACACACACAAACAAACATATATTAAATTTAAACAATACTTGTCTGTCTGGGAGCTCCATCTGTGGCCCTCTAAACTCAAGCTGATTTACAGCCCATTTGCCAGATTGTCACCTGGGGATCAGGGGCAGAGGTCAGCAATCTTTTCCTGCAGGGAAGGAGAGAAGAGTAAGAGACAATCTATCTGCACAAAATAGCTCCTTGCCTCTTTTAGACAGAGGATGTTTTACATATAACAGCCAGGACTATGAGCAAGGCATCCCAAATGTCAAGCCAAAAATGGGAGAAGAATGTGGGGTATAAAAAGCTTTGGCAGCCAATAACATCAATACATAAATGCTCCTTCAAGATGAAAAAACAATGACAATATCATTAGGGGAATGAGATCAGAATAGAATTGAAAGATGCAGGACAAACCTGAAGCCCTGAGCAGAACGTCCCATAGAAACAATACTGTCACATTTGGGTTACCAGGTAATGAAAAGGGGCAATCTCTTATTCTATTCTATTCTATTCTATTCTATTCTGTTCTGTTCTGTTCTGTTCTGTTTACTGACAAGTTTATTACACTGTCTGTTGAACTTTCAAAGAATCTACTTATGGTATTGCATGCCTACATCTTTGATGTACAAGCCAGCACCACAATTGCATTCAAAGCTATTTCTATAAAATTTATTGCAGTTTTTAAACATATAGCATAGTGTTTCTGTGCAGAGACAAGGTCATAAATTGAGTTTGTATAATCAGCCTATTTAGAAAGCTTTTAAACTTCCTTCAGCTCTTTGAGGGGGAAGACAATTCTTTGTAAGAACATATGTTGAAAAACTCATCAGAGCATCAAGTAATGTAAATTAACATACTTCTCATGTTACACATCATGACTGTCAGTTCCTATTTTCTACTTCCTGACACCAAGGAAGCAAAAAACAAACTTTGCCCATACCAGAGCTTTTTTTAAGAAATGGACATTGTCTTTGTTGGAGTGTGGGACCTCACACCAAAGGTTTTCTGAAACTCTTAGTGCAGAATTTGGTGCTTAAAAAACAGTGCTCATTTCTCAGAGTTTCATTGAATAACTGTTTAGTATTGTTAAATGTTTATATAGTTCCAGAACAGATAGTTGGACTGCACTTGTTTATTGGGATATAGCAGTGGCTGCAGTCACGCCTGATGATTAAGAAGATGGTAATACTTTATTTGTAGTGTATATGTGTAGGTCCTTATCTTAATTAATAACTATAGTACATGTAAATAAATAGTAGGATGGAAAATTATAATGCAAAGCATGGTGCTGTTGTTAGTAGGAAAGTACACAGTGTTAAGGGCACATCTGATTATCTGATATTCATAGAGTATTTTTCTGTTTTTTGCCACTGCCAATAATGATACACTCCATGCAATTATTTGTGCTAAACTCTATTTCAGAAACATTTATGTAAATGACAAATAGTGTGATTGTGCCCAGGGGCAAAGTAGTGTAGTTTAGTAGCTTTTTCATTCTTTGTAGTATCTTGTAGACATATTTCCACAGATATTTGTTACAATATTTCATATTGACACTAGATGGCGCCGTGATTCACAGGACAACATTTATGCAATACTGGAATGGGAACATATTTAAACCAAATATAGTATGTTATTACTGCTGGACTTTTTCAAACTGCTGATTCAGTGGATTATACACCACATTGTACAACGCTCAAAACATGTAAAGTCCTCTAGTTATAATGCCTGCTTGGGGAAAAGATGATTAAAGTTGACATCATTTAATGTAAGAATCCAAAAGTGAGAGGAATTCTTTGAAATATTAGGACACCATTTTGATGTTAATAAAAATAATAATGAAGTAAGAAGCAGAGATATTCTTATAACTGTAGGTGGATTACAACCTTATATTTAATTAAAATATAGTCCAAGTCCAAAAGAACCACTGAAAATATAACTTGTAAATTGTAGGTTTGTTAAAATAAATGTAACCCTAAAACTATTGAGTAAGTGCAATGATTCATATTTGATTCTTTGCAATGAAAGTTACTGCATCTCAGACTGAGTGATGAATTTGAATGGAGAAAACTAACCCTGCAGTAGAAGCCAAGAGACATGATTTTTATTTCTATGGTGTCAAGGGGTAATGTCAGGATAAAGGAAACCAAGTTAAAATGTAATGTACTTCTATTCTTTCTCTTCTCTCCTGTTAATCCGCAATTAGTGTGTTTATCCTCATTTAGGAATGTGTGACTTTTTTCTTCTTGAATATAAAAGGACGAGGAATGTTTTTAGAAGTATATTGGATTTCCAGGCTTGCGGTCTTCTCTTATGAATGTAACAAAAAAGATGAAAGATCAGAAACTGTTTGTTTTCAGATATAATTAAAGTAATTTAAGATGGCCTTAAAGGCCTTTGTATCACTAAGCCACATCAGGCTGGAGTTAAGAGAAGGAAGGAAGCAGACTTGGATATATAGCGGCAGTTTCTATGACAAACACGCCTTAATGATTCATTTTCTCTAGGTCAGCAACAGGAGCTTGCCATCATGTGATGTATACTGGGGGCTGGGGAACCATTGTGCACATGTATGGGCTATGATGGACTAGATGAATGCATGTATTTATGCAGTGCTTTTTATTCTTAGCAGAAGGTAAGCGTTATTTAGACTGCTGTTAATAAGCTATGTGAGTGACACACATCTTCCATTAGACTGCTTAGGCTTACTGTCAGTAAAGAGTGTAATGTGTATGATTTTATATGTTGTGAAATTAATAAGTGCAACCAGTGGTGGCAGGAATTGGAAGTGGAGCATTCTGCTGGCTGTTCCATTGGAATTGTATTGTGTATATGTTGGTGTGTGACCATTTCAGGCATAATCCTGTAGGTAAACAAGACGTTCACACTTTTGTTTCCACTTCATTTTCATCATCTCTTCCTTCAAAGACTGTATCAGCTTACTGCAAAACTGTTATTTTTATTAAACTTACTTTACTGAGCATTACACCATTCCCCATATCAACCACAGAGTTTGCACACTTCTCTTCTAGTTTCATTTACACAAAGAATGGCTTTATTTTCTGTATACTTAGACCTTTCTCACAGTATAAAGCTTGATATGAATTTTCTGTGTTCCCTCCTTCAGAATAAACTTGTTAGCAGTAATTGCAATTTTCTCTTCAGCTCTGTCTCATAACAGAGGGATCCTACCAGTGTCACCCTGCCTAAGTGCAAAAAGGGAATATGCAGTATTGTCTTGGGTATGGTTTCCAACATCCACGCCCAGACTAGACTGCACACAGGCCACTCAAAGAGCTGACTAGTTTAGGTTCATAGGTTCATAGGTTAGTACTAGGCTAACTGCCGTTGTGGGCCATTTTAAGTCTAGCCAATTACCCCATATGAAAATCAAACCCTGCACCTTGTGTCTGTAAGGTAAATACCTTAATCTTTATGCTAACCTCCCACCCCAAAAATGGCCTCTCAAATGTGAATTACCTGAACACAAACACCCATACTCACAAGTTGACTGCAGTGAGATTAGAACATCTACATAACTGTCTACAGAACACAGGCCTTTACTTAAGTGCCATGGCACAAGTCTCAATCCTGAAATTGGATACAGGTTCATAGATTAAATTATCAGCCCTACCAGGTCTTGAACTCAGGGCCCTGTACACCATAGTCAGAGCAATGCACCACTACACCATTTGAGCTGTTAAGCTCCTCTAGGCCAAGCTCCTCACCTCTGTCTCTGTTTCTGTGCATCAGTGTCTTCCAATGCCACTTCATCCAAGGTAATTTTCTTTTACGCAAAATATATTTTTATATACACACACACACACACACACACACACACACACACACACACACACACACACACACACACACACACTCACACACAGTCTCACAGGAGATGCTACCATACCTCTCAACCACTTAGTGCAAGAAATCTAGAGAAACTGAAAAATATTGGGGGGCAGTCAAAGGTCCAAAATCAGGGACAGATTTTAAATATTGCTCTTATAAGGAAGTTGGTAGAATAACAGATTTAGCATGCATTTCTGAAGGATTTGAAGCCTAAAACTCAAATGTCTATCATTATTTACTGACTTCAGTCTTCATTGATTTGCCAAAACAATCGCAAATTTTATGAGGAAAAATCTGGATTTTCTGCAAAATCCTGGGCAGTTGAGAGGTATGAATGTTATTTCTCCAGTACCAGCACCCCTTTCTTGTTTTCACTTTACATGCTACCAACAGCCAGGCCAACCTGCCACTAAGGTCTCAGTCACTGAAACCTTACTCATTACAACCGAGTGCACCTCCAGGTGTTTCTGCACTTACCTCCTACTGCGCCTCTAGATGTTAAATATTGCTTGTTCATATTTGCATCAATAATTCCAAAACCATGCTACATACAAGGTATCACAATATTTTATCTTGAAGCATACATGATGGCAAACACAACTGTATTCATATTTCACTCTGTCAATGAGTAATTGTTAGAACTGTAACTGATAACTTCATTTTTATAAAGGCTCAAGTCACACCCACTTGGGTGTTAAAGGTACAGACACAAAATAGCGGTATCGGAGGGAATGATTTTATCATTTTAACATTAAAACTCCATGGCACCTTGGCTGTTCAGCCTTCAAGAGGAGAAAGACTCATATCCTTCGTTTCAATGAATCTTCATGTCATTGAAACTTTAATGGCCAAACCCATTTCATTGCAAACGCATTTCATAGAAAAGTGTATAGAAATTATGCAATGGTGTCAATTCTTATCATAGCAATGGCCAGCATCATGCTGTATCCGCAAACCTGGTGACATCTGTGCTTGCTCTCCAGCACTAACTCACTGTGTGTGGTGTTTTTTTTTTTACTTTTCTCAGTGGTTGTGCGGACAGGGAATTTGTATATAGGCAAAGCCCCCCAATGATGATTTGGGGGGGGCTTCCTCTCTGCAAAAAAAATGTTTTTAGGATAAATTTTCATCTGATGAGTAAAGTTAGACAGTTCATTGACAGCATGGGGGTGGCATGCTTGTGTACAGTGGAAGGCCTAACCTGCAGAATGAGTTGGACACATTGGTTGTATGTGCCGGCATGCATCCATTCCAGGTAGCGCACACATTATGCACTTCACAATATGGAACCCTAAGTATGACAGTGACCTAATGGAAGTGGTTCTAAGTCAGGCTGGGAAGAAGGGAAACCTGGGAGTGATGATATTTTTTCTTCTGACAAGAAGCTCCTCTAAACAAGCTGAGGACGCTAACAGGACAAACAAAATGCTCAGGTGAATTTCCAGAGCTACGTACCTGATTGATGTGGGATCTGAATTGCCATGCTAATGGTAAGGCCTTACCTGAAGTATTATTTACAGCTCTTAACCATATATAGAAAAGGGCATAAGTGTTTTCAGAAACTGCATGGGAGTACTGCTAAGATGACAGAGGAAATGAAGGAGAGGAAGCAATACTGTAGGCACCAAGATCTATATTTTTATAGCTTCGAAAAGCAGCTTACAGACTTACAGAGGTAGGAAATACAGGCATGAGATGGTATCTGTAAAGGTAAGAGAAAGAGGAGAACAAAAGGCTAAGAGCACCAGCACAGTTCTTACAGGTTTGGGTCTATAGGGAGATCACACTACTATACCCCAAGGTTAGTGATGCTGTGATGTTAGCAACCATGCTATTTGAAACAATATATAATGACTGACAGGTTTTAAAAGCACTACAATAAATGAAAGTAGGAAAACAGACATAGTGGGAGGGACAGCAGCATGCATATCGGCGGAGTATGACAGTGACTTATTGGGCTTATGCTTCCTCACAATGACATTTTAACTAATCAGTATGAGTTCCTGAAAAAGTACAAATACTATTAAAAGGAACTTTGTGGTCATTAAAAATCTAACTGGAACACATCATTATGGACTTTGATAACAAGACAGCCTATAAGCCCTTTACCCAAGCCAGTGTGGGTTTGTTAAAGGCAGATCCTGTCTCTTGAGCATAGTTAAACATCTCACTGATGCATTACATTCAAGCAGATTGGATAAAACTGCCAACCTGGACCTGCCTAATGCCTTCGATACCATCCCACATTCTGGCATTATCAACAAGCTAATCAAACTAAACATAAGCACAAATGTTACCTGCTGAATAGCAAACTGGTTATCTGACAGAACCAAATCTGTTAGTATGGAAGGCTCACTCTCTTCTAAAAGACTGTTTATCAACAATGTCCCCCAGGGATCAGTCCTAGGACCACATCACTTTGGTATTCACTTTTCTGATGTGAAGGCTGACATCAAGGGCCTTTAACTGATTAAATTAGCAGATAACTATAGAATTGGAGCTGTAATTAACTCCCCTTCTGACTTCTAAATTCTTCTGGTGGGACTAATACCACAAAATGCCAAGAAATTCAGCATTGTGACCTTCTGCAAAACTGGGCACCCATGCTCCTAACACATAGGTGATGTTCTTTTGAAATCTGACTCATGAACTAGGGACTTTGATACTTTTCATTAACCATGAAGTATCCTCTGATTACCATGTATCCACTGTTAGGAAATCCTTTCACCTTGCTAGATTAATCACCAAGAGGTACTTCTTCCAGATCTAAGGAGCTATCCTTAACTATATTATCCCTCTCTCCTCCACCATCAACAAACCCATAATAGAGTACACTGCTTAATTTAGCAGAAGCATATCGGCGCCAAGCAGTAATGGAAATCAAACCAGAAGCAGATAAAAATCAGGCAGCAACTGAATGTGCCAAAAACAAAAGAAAGAATATAAGGTGAAGGACCAGATAAAAAGGCAAGAAATGTGGAAAAAAGCATAAATATAGTTGCAAGTATAGAAAACTTTTGAAAGAACTTCATGTTGATCAGGAACGAACACAGGAATGGTTAAGGAGAGGTGAATTCAAACCAAGAGATGAAAAGAAATCTTAATGTCCACATAAACATAAACAGGATATGCTGGTGAGATAGATGTATATCCCAGAGGATCTCTCTTTTATGGAATATACTTCCTTTGGATATAAAGCAAAATAGCTCCCCGACCTTTAAGTGCAGTCTGGATGAATGGATGAGCAATCATAAATACACCCCAGGTCTGGTTCCTCAAACCCTCATTGAAAAGGGTCAAAACTACATATAAATTAAGCCACTGCCATGGTGTAAAGGGATAAAATGCTAGCTACGGACCAGATGATGCAGGTTCAATTATTTATTTATATATATTTATTTGTCTTTGTTTACCAGGAAAGTCTGACTAGGTAATACTCATTTTCAGTGGAAACCTGGGAATAAAAGCTCCACTTTCTTACACTGCATTATACTACGTTCCAGTAAGTTTTAAATAGTGTCTCAGGTATCTGAGGTACTGGCAGGAATGAATGGGTGGGCAGGCCCATCCTGGGAGGGAGGGTATTCTCTGATGATGCTCCCTAAGGGGGCTGTGGTTGAATGAGGGAAGTAGCCCTTGGATAATAATCAGTGAATGTAGGGGAGGGGGGTGGGGAAAATTGAGTTAGACAACCTGTTTTGGTTTAGAGGTTACACTGCAAGGTTGTTTTTAAATAGTGTGGCTATCCCCCAACCACTTTTTCCTTTTCTGTCTAACCTGAATATATTATAACCAGGGGGGTAATCTCACTGTCATGTATGTGTGGCTTCAGCCAAGTTTCTGTTAAAAGAGCTATGTCTGGTGAGTAGAGAGAGAGGGTTGCATGGAGCACCTGAATCTTAATAACTAGACTTCTAAGGTTTAAGTTTATAAGTAATAGATCTGATCCTTTCCAAGGTAGATTTAATATAGTCTGAGGCTGTGGGGTCTATATCATATGATCGAAGTTCCAAAACTTTGAATCATTAAAGGACGAACTTTAAAGACTGAAGTCCCGGAACTTTGAACACACATAAAAAAAAGTAAAAACAGTAAAAACAAAAAAAAGGTCTATGCAGCTAGTCAAGCCCCCCTGCACCCCCCCCCCCACATCCACTGCTACTTAAATATACCAACTCTGAGATCACACTATGGTACAGTAAAGGGAAATCTTCCCTTTCCGTGCTCTATGGCGATCTCCGTTATATGCTTCGAGGTTTTACAACTTTGATCATTAAAGTTCATTTTTTGCTGATTCAAAGTTGTAAGACTTCGATCATATGATAGGAACCCAGGCTGTGAAGGTGTATTATTAAGTGACAGTGGGGTGGTTTTGGTGCCTGGGTTTGAGTGGATATCACCATTTATTACTAGTTGAGATGCTGTGTTTACTATAGTGTAAAGAAATTTAGTCATGGTTTTATGAAACCTAAGGGAGATATGAGGTGAAACTTTAAGTGGAGGTATGTTATAGGTGAATTGAGCAAAGAATGTGGTGTTGACAATTGCAGGGTGATAATCAAAATTTACTGATATTTTTTTTATGTGGGAAAGGGGATGTATTTTCATGGCTGGGTGAAGATATGGTTAGGTAATACTAAGCACTTAAATGAGCAGCTAGGGAAAGAATTATAAGTATTGTTTGTGGCATGTACGGGTACCATTTTATGTGGTTGAGAAATGCTTATGTATGGGTTGAGATATGGTATATGATATAGCTGATAACATAACTGAAAATGTCAACAAGATCATGCAAAATACCAATGGATTACTGAAAGCTACATTTAAGCGTGGCATCTGCAAACTATGACAGTATATTAATGAATATAGAAAAGAAAGGGTGATTGGCAGATTACAAAATTTATCGATGATGGATGATATAACTGTGGTACTACAGGATTGTCTATCTAATGTACCGCCAGTCATGTGATGCTTTCTATGTTAACAAAACAGAACATTGCCTTAGGGCAAAAATTTACTAGCATTTTTACCATATTTGTTAAAAAGATATTGCTAATGCTTTAAGTAGATATGCCCAGAAATATGTTGATTTCAAGTGTTTATTATATTATTAGTTCTGGAAAATGTTATTATTAACTTGAGGGGAGGAAGCTGTGAGGCAAAGTTTGAAAATCATCAATTGATATGGCAGCTAAAATTGGATGGAAATAACAACCCTGATTTGAATGAAACAGTGAGCATTAATAGTGTACTAAAATTATGAGATACAAATCAATGCTTTTATATTTCTTTTCTTGAAAGATGTTAAAGTATTTTTAGTATTTTCATCTTTTAATTTACACACATATTCAGAGTGCTTTGGTATTTTTGAGATTTTTTTGGCATTATTGTTGCAGTATCACATGACTACAATAATATGATGAATTTCACTATTTAAATTATCTTTATTTGTTTTGTAATGGTTCTGATGAAGACCAGTGGAATAAGGGACTAAAGTGCTTAACCTCATTAGCTTTAGTACTGTTTGATTTCTGTGTTTTACCTGTTGGCATTTTTGGGGGGGTTACTAGTAACATTTTGAAGTATCAGGCATTGGACATTTTTTTGCTTAACAGTAGCTAAAATTATAATCTCATCCATAAACCCAGTCCAAATTCCAGCTGTAATCCTGAAATCATTGAATCTATAGACAAATTGTTTGAATACAAAGTAATTGAACAAAACTGAACCCTCCAAAAAGCCACCTGCAATTCCTTCTTCATCGTCATACATCTCCTACACCTGAGACACGCTCCCTCATATATATCCTTCCTCCACATTGTTTTAAGTAATACTGTGCACACTGTATATGTATACATATATACTTCAACTATTATTTTAAGTAATACTGTGCATGCTGTATATGTATACATATATACTTCAACTATTGTTTTAAGTAATACTGTGCATGCTGTATATCTATACATACATACATACATACATATATACTTCAACTATTGTTTTAAGTAATACTGTGCATGCTGTATATGTATACATATATACTCCAACTATTGTTTTAAGTAATACGGTGCATGCTGTATATGTATATATATATATACTCCAACTATTGTTTTAAGTAATACTGTGCATGCTGTATATGTATACATATATACTCCAACTATTGTTTTAAGTAATACCGTGCATACTGTATATGTATACACATATACTCCAACTATTGTTTTAAGTAATACTGTGCATGCTGTATATGTATACATATATACTTCAACTATTGTTTTAAGTAATACTGTACATGCTGTATATGTATACATATATACTTCAGCTACTGTTTTAAGTAATACTGTGCATGCTGTATATGTATACATATATACTTCAGCTACTGTTTTAAGTAATACTGTGCATGCTGTATATGTATACATATATACTTCAACTACTGTTTTACGTAATACTGTGCATGCTGTATATGTATACATATATACTTCAACTACTGTTTTACGCAATACTGTGCATGCTGTATATGTATACATATATACTTCAACTATTGTTTTACGTAATACTGTGCATGCTGTATATGTATACATATATACTTCAACTATTGTTTTAAGTAATACTGTGCATGCTGTATATGTATACATATATACTTCAACTATTGTTTTAAGTAATACTGTGCATGCTGTATATGTATACATATATACTTCAACTACTGTTTTACGTAATACTGTGCATGCTGTATATGTATACATATATACTTCAACTACTTTTTTACGCAATACTGTGCATGCTGTATATGTATACATATATACTTCATCTATTGTTTTACGTAATACTGTGCATGCTGTATATGTATACATATATACTTCAACTATTGTTTTAAGTAATACTGTGCATGCTGCATATGTATACAAGAAGACAATAACTTGAGGATCAGAGCTGGAATTTGGATTGGGTTTATGGCATGAATTAGGATTTTGGTTGCAGTTAAGATTAAGATTAGGTTCAGTGCTCAAACTAGGTTTGTGGTTATGATTAGGGTTAAATTTGGGTTTAAGTTTAAAGTCAGAAGTTTAGATTTAGGCTTAGGGTTAAGATTAATGTTGTGGAGTAAGTGTGGTATTGTCTCCTGTACATGGGATGTTAAGGATTTTACCTCTTATAAGAAATATTATCAATTTTTATTGAATTTTGTGCTTTATTGATATGTCTTTATTTCAGCAAATTGGTTTCCACATTTTCAACTATTTAGACTCCATTATGTCAACTGTGGTAAGCCTATTTTCAAACAAATAATCTATGGCACAGCATCTGCAGATGCATTGCATGGCATGAATACAAAGTAATTGAACAAAATGTATCAAAACAAAACCCACCCCCCAAAAATAGGTTGGGTGATCAAATTAGGTTTGGGGTTATGATTAGGGTTAAAGTGAATGGACAATCAACAGAATGACAGCCTAGAATATATATATTTCTTTCAAAAATGTATTCTTACTAAATGGTTCTTTGTTTCTGAAAGAAGTAGTGTGATTTGACAAGAGATATGTTGCTAGAATTTGTTGGTCCTAATCTTTTTATTTTGTATTTAATTATTTACTTTATTTGTAGATTGGTAAGGGATAGTGGCTCATCTTAAAGTGCTAGTTTCAGTCACAGCCTAGGAGTAAAGCAAAACAAGAGAAACCCAAAGAGATCTGTAGTATAAAATGCAAAAAAGTAACCTAAAATAAGTTGCCAAATATTACAAATCAGATTATTGAGAAAAAGCACATTAGCAAAAGTACATTAGTTAAAAAACAGGAAAAATAGCAAAAACAAAAAAAGAAGAAAGACATGAATAAAAAGATATTCTGAAATCTTACAGTGCAACTTACATCTTTATAAATCACATAACAATAAAATGGTTTAAGCAAGAATTTCATTAAACTGACTAGAAAGTTCATTTCTCAGATCAGACCAGTCTCAGACTTGTATTAGGAACCCTTCATATTGTAGTGCAGTGATGGCGAACCTTTTGCGTTCGGCGTGTCAAAAATTCAGAAAATGCCTAGCTTGACTCTGCTGGTATGTCACCCCCCCAGAACAAAAGAGAAACAATTCTTTACATATTCATTTATTAAAAAATACAGTCCAATTGTGTTCTGCTATGTATTATAACAGTAAAAGAAAACTCAGTGACTTACAATAGAGAAAATGATATGTGCACTGATACTGGGCTTAAAATAGTGCACAAAAAAATACCCTGCTTTTAATGGTAATTTTAAATTGAAATGAAAACATATGGAGCACATTGCATTTGATTTGATTAACATCAGTTAATGACTTTTTTGTTGCCGATAAGTGCAGGGTCACACATGATAACTTGGGTATTGGTGAACGCTGGTGTGTCACCCAAAACGTCATGGTGTGTCACAGGTTTGCCATCACTGCATAGTGAACAACACTTCAAACAAATGACACCAGGTATATTCTAATATGCTTTTGCATTGCGGAACATAATGATGCATTTTATCTTAAGATTGCCGTAGTTTGCACATCCATTGTATATTAGAGTTCAACTAAAGTTGAACAATGTGATCAGATGGGAGGTTTTGTGAGATTGTATCAGAAACAACAAACGTTGAATAGGTAAAACCACAAAAGAAGTAGCCAACAGCCTTCAAAAAAGGAATTTATTCACTCTAGTGCCTTGGCCACAAAGAAGAAGTACAAAACATCAAGGCATACACTCAATAAATATACAGATCAGTTAAACTATTAACACATTAATTAATTAATTAATTAATTAATTAATTAATTAATTAATCAATTAAATATTTCCAATTAAATTCAGTTATTTAGCCCACTAGGGGTTACAGTATCATATTCTAAAATAAAATAAAAAGTGCTTCCTTATGTAACAACTTGTCCTTTAAAAGAACTAATTCACCTATTTGGACCTTAACCTCCTCTAAAATATAACTTTAAGAAGTTTGAAATTACTAGCATGATATTTTCTAAAATGAATTGACGATGGATTTTCACAATTACCATTTCTATGTCCCTAATATGTTCCTGAAGTTTAACCTTAAACATTCCCAAACTTTCCCCCACATAAAATTTATTACACGCACGCATTTCAAGATATAAATAATTTCCACCGCACATGAATAACAATGAATAGGTGTCTAATCAATGAATACAACTTTTCTGACACTCAGTACGTTAATGCTTACTTGATCAAAATGTAACCTTAAATATTATCTCTAGCGTTAGAGATGTGTTTTGTTGACTAATGTTGCTGCAGACAGAAATTTCACCTTTCCTAAAATGCAGTGAATTTAGAGTTAAAATAATTACATTCAGTGGCACAGGGGAAAGCCCCCTGTAAAGTGTGTGTGGAAAGGTTTGCCCTACCAAAATATTTTTTAGTTTTTTTTGTTTTTTTGACTTGTTGTTCTGTTTATCAACACCTGATTACTAATGCTGGGGATATCATTAGATCACATGTTGGCAAATAATGTTAATAACAGTGCTATATTTGCACATAGCTTATTACGCTACACTATCTATGATACAACTCTGCCAATTACATTGCTAATCAGGGTGCAGTTTACATGTGTTGCAGTCCAGTTTGAAAGTTAAGCCAGATGTGTTTTATTTGCTTTTTTTACATCTCTGTTAAAGATATTTCTAGAAGATCCATCAGTAGTTTTCATCACAGATGGCATTGGATAGTAAATAAAATGAAAGACAGAAGCTTGACATGGGCAATAGGTATAGTTCACAAACTGTTTTCCAAGCAAATGTTATTTGATCTGTAACACCTTTATAATTTACATAAGCAGCTACAAAAATAAGCATGTAGAACCTTCATTTGATCTCTCCATCTCTCTCTCCTGATGGACATCACTTCTGAAGTGTAATATATATCCCTACCCAACCATATTGCAGTACAGATGCAGTAGCATAATTTATTCTGACTGTGCAAAATGATATCCCAGGTTCGTAATCTGGATTATACATTTCTGACCTTTCAAATCAAAGATAAACATATAACCAATTGAGCCATATATTTACACAAGTAGTTATATTTTTATGTTCTTGTTTGAAATGAAATAATGCAGTGACTTTATTCATTGCAGCAAACAAAACATTCATTTTCAAAGCTAACATTAGAGCATTATTTGCCTAAGAATTTAAAAAAAGAAAATAAGTGAGAAGGAATTCTTAAAATAAGTGAGAAATAATGTTTTTAAAACAGGGATTTCTTCAATTTACTTTTTTTTTTTTTTTGTAAATGGGTCTGCAGAATAACAGCCAGTATTTTATTTCTTCACTGCATACCATTTAGAAATAGTTAAAATAGCCATTGTGTGCAAGTGGCCAAATGGGAATAATTTGGAATGAAGGGATTTTGCACCTATTATTATTTCTTTGGAAGATGTTTAATGAAAATATCCCTAAGCCATCATGTCCCTAGATAAAATTAAGTATGTTTTGAACAGTAAGTGAACAGGTGGCTCAATTTGGATTTATTTATAACCCAGCTTTCATGCACATATTTGTAGCACCCCCTAGGGAGAAAAATGTAACAGGGTAGTTTCAAAGTTATATAAGCATGTGATAATGCATTCAGATTTTCAAGAATCACTCTGCTGCATGTTCAGTGATGCACGATTTCTAAACCACTGGTGACTTTTTTATTTGGAGCCATTTCATGTTTTATTGTTTAAGGCATATTTTTTTATTGTTCAGGTCAACTTGTGCTACCCTTCACCTGCACCTGTTGTGTCTTGGATGTGTTTTCATTTGAAAGAGAAAATAGTTTATACCCTAATATTTCTTTTAAAATATGTTTAGTGTTTCTTTGTGGTAGGGTCAACATTACTTAAAGAAACAATAATAACTATAGAAAAAAATGACCTTAATCATGGTAGTGTGTGCATTAGTGTTTCTGATTCACTATATTCTGAAGTCAGCTTATATTTGCCAGACCTTGCCCTTAGGTTGCAGACTCAGCAAACTTAATATTGAAGGGTATTCAAGGACCGGAGACATCATTGTCGGAGGGCTTTTCCCACTACATTATGGAACAAGTTCTGCAGACATAATGTACCATAGCTGGCCAGGAAGTGAATCTTGTGAAATGTAAGAAATAACATTTCATTTATTTGTCTCTAAAATTTATATATATTAAGTCCTTGAATAAATAGCGCACTGTTAATGAAACAATGTGGAAACAAAAATCTGCAGATACTTGTATAATTTACAAACTCAGATAAGAATTTACGAATTATGAATGCTGATTCACTACATGTCAAAAGAAAAAAAGCTGACAACTGGACAGAATGTCAATTTGTTTATAACTGCTTATTGATAAATATTGCTAATTGCAAAGGGCAGTGTATTACTTTTGAATCTGTTTGTTCCATAAGATTTGTTTTTAAAGCTCAATCTATCCGTTGACTCTTCTTCCTGTTCATCATATCATTTATGTAAGAATTTATGGCAGGATTTCTGTGGTAGATCAGTGCCATCTTCATTTTTAGTGCTAGAGTACCATAATGCATATTACTTTGTTAGTGCCTTCTGTATGTTCAGTTAATGTACACTTTGTTAATGCCTTCTGGATGGTCAGTGAATGGACTGCATTTAAAATAACTTAAGCACAATAGGAAAGCTTCTCTTTATTGTTGTAAATACCTAGTTGTCCTTTAAATTTCTGTGTTTCTGTTTTTTTTTTTTAATGACAAATTATGTTCATTTATTCCTTTGTTAAATTGAATCTTTCTTTAAAGGCTGCAAAGACAAATAAAAATAATTAAATATTTATGCTTATTTATTTAGTTATATTTGTTAGCCATGGGATTGTTTAACCAGTTTCACTGAGGGCCCAGAAAAAAAAAACATCACACTCAAGACAAATATATACAGTCAATGTAACATTAAAGTACTTGAAGATATTTACCCAGGCAGACAGGAGTGTCTTGGAAAAATACAAAAATGAATATTTACATTTTGGAATACATTAGAAACTTAATGTATTACTCTAAGTTATGAGTAGTGCTGACAACTGACATTTTATCGATCTGTTTACGTAATCATACACTAGTACACTAACAGACCTGATACTAGGATAGATTTGTTTTCTAGTGGACACAGTTAGGAAATGTACATTAGTGAAAAACAAATAGAATTTTATAACAAGTGAGTTTTCAGGTTGATTTGTTTTCTCTTTTAGAGCAGTTAAAGACCAAGATTTTAAGGGCTTATTCGGAAATTATAATCAATTTATTGGTCAGAATACAGGAAAAAAATGAAGCCAAATGCTCATTTGGCACAAATATTTTGGTTTGTGAGGTTGTGCTAAAGTGAGAACTGACTAATCACAAATTATGTGACATACAACACAATTTTAGTAATAAAAGAATAGGTGGGAATTTGTTCAAGAAGTAAAACATAGCTTATGTAGATTGCAGGTGAATCATATGTACATATCACTCTAGTTGTAATCAGTCCATTGGTTTGAGGGTAAATGCAGTCATGTTTTCTGGCTAAGTGACTGACAGTTTTTAATATGTTTATTTGTTTAATTAATTTATTTTAATTTGATCCTTTGTTATTTGCATAGGTGGTTTTGGCCAGACACCCTTTTCAGCTAAGCCAGGGTGCAACAACACCAAGGGTTACAAAGCAATTACATCATATATCAAACTGAACAAACATAGACAAAACATTTTAAATGTGTGAATAACAACGCAATTATATTAAACAGTACCCTGAGCAAATATTAGCATGAGAAATACAGTTAAGTAAATACTGAACAGTGTCAAAGTCCTCACAATACACACAACATTCATTTTTTTATATAGTAATAATGTTCTACAGAAGTACAGTATTTAGTAACTGTTGTCTAAAATTAGAAATAGAAACAGAGAAACTATGTACAGTCTATAGTGGCATACATGTTGTGTGAGGTCTTGCTTGGAGTTTTACAAGAGGATTTACAGCAATAAGTAATCTAGGAAGCATGTATTTCTTGGCATTAATCATTTTAAATGTTCATTGATAATGTTCTTAGTGTGCTATAAGAATCCTAGATTTTGGTTAAGCATTCTGAGAATGAGTTTTACATTAAATGTTAAGGTGGAATCTAAGGGGAGTCCATATGGTCTTAATGTATTTACTAGATGAAATGTTGATTCATCTAGTGATTCTATCTTGAAACTGATGCCAGATGGAGAATGTATTCTACAAGTTAACATCAGCATTTTGGTTTTAGTTGTGCTGAGATAATAGTCAAAGGTTTTGTAATCACATCTATAGCTGATTGTAATGGTTTGGAGCTTTTTGTTAAAGTCTATTATACTAGAGCTAGAAATATTAAGGGCTTTATCACAGGCACACTGAATTAGGTGTGCTAGTTTATGGTGTTTCTTATTTTCAGCACAATAACTACCTGTTTCATGAGTAAGAATCACGTGTTAATTTTGCACCCTCAGAATATGTTTCAAAGCTATATAAATTTGGTCTATGTTCAGTCGTGAGATGGGCTAAACATTGAATGGCTGAACATCAAACCCAATTCAAAGAACATCCATTCAGCAAACATTCACTACATTGAACCTATGAGGTTGGAAAAGTAACTAGTTGCCCAGCACTTCCCAGTCTCACACATGGCAGTGTTTCAAAGCCACCCTGGTGGGGTCTTTACCCCCCACACCCCACTTACTATATATACTAACTCTAAGACCACACTACAGTGGAGAAAAAGGGTTTGAAACACTGCCATGTGTGAGAAAGAGAAGTGTTGGACAAATAGTTACTTTCCTCGGCTCACAGGTTCAGTGAAATGAACGTTTGCTGAATGGATGTTTGCTGATTAGCGGACGATGTTCAGCTGTTCGACGTTTAGTCCATTCGATGGCTGAACATAGACCCACATAAATTATAGTACTATATGGTCACATTTTTTTACACTTTAGCAGTGTCCTCCACTTTTCTAGTTTTCTAAGACTAGTTATGTCTGTTTATTAATCTATAAGGTTAATCAGTGCAACTAATATTTATTACTCATACTGATTATTGGCTGGTGCTGAATAAGGGAACAATAGTTTAGCCTAGTGGGCTATCAAAAAATTTATTTTACTGGGTACCAAACCGTCATCACGATGGCAAAAGTTTAGAATACTGTTTCCCTGTGTTTGCGTAAAATGTTGCATAAAGTTTTGCAAATCACTAAATGGTTCATGCCATTTGGATGCAAAAGATCAGTATACTGATTACAAGTGTTATACTCAGTTGATGCACTTTCATTATTGTGGGCCACAGTCCATGTTTATAAATATGGAAATGTCACTGCATAATGAAGTTCTGAACTCATCATCACTATGTACAGTGACAGAGTTCTTGAGCTTTATGATTGTAAATCTCATGGCATTACTCTTAGCTTTATGTTAGCGTCTGATAAAGCTACCTTTTTGTTTTATTTTCACAGTATTTGTTTTCTTTGCTAGATATCCACTGCTGGATAACAGTATATATTGCAATTCAATCCACCATCTTTCTGGCATTCGGGGTTTGTTGCTTCACTGCATTGATATTTTATTTCCATGTTCTAGGGAGAAAGACGCACCTTATGTGGCTATTTTAGACTTTCTGCTACTTATTGTAGTGTACCTACTAATGTTCTCATTAGCTGCATTTTCAAGTTGACCACTAGCCTAGCTAATAATGTAGCCAGAGTGAGAATGTCTGTTTTTGTGGGGTTTATTTTCTGTTTCTCCCTAGCAGTATGACTCTTCAGTTAACTTAAAGCAAGTCAGAATTTGTAGTCTCTACTTTAATTGTATTGTGTATATCTGCATAGGTCCAGATGAGTTACACACATTACATATCTTTGCAGGTTATCATGTAAGACCATGTTATGCAGTTTGTGTGTCTTGATAAATACGATGAGTTTTTTAGTGCCGTGACTACTGAAACGTATTTACCTGTGCCATGACTAACACAAGCAGAAGCAAACACACAGTGAAAGTAATTTTCTACATATATAAAATAATTTTTACATGTCTGAAATAATTTATTTTGAATAACAGCTATGGGCAGAAATCAGGAGACATGAAAAGGCATTTCCTTTTGATCACAGCTTCCTCTCTCTCGTGGTACTAATGTGTCTTCATCAGTCTAAGTGGCAGGGTATTATTTTCTGTTTTGTCCTACCTCACACTAGTATGACGAGGGGGGATGCCATAATGATGCAGTTTTGTTTTTCAGTTGAATCTTACTTTTATAATTAAGTCTGTGTCCAAATAATATGATATTGTATTATGCCTGCATTACTTTCAGTGCATATTTTGCCTTACAATTAGAAAAGCAGTACACTTAATTATTGCTTTATTGACTGCCTTAGGACATACTATCATTAATTTTTCAGTGACTACATCTAATTTTTATATGTTAAAAGCACATAAATAGATATTTATGACCTTTTTCTTTCTTTCAGCAACATTAGCAAATTATTTGTTTTTATAAAGCTTCTAAATTTCTTAAGTGGAGGTACTTTCATAATTTTAGATGTCACATCTCTTCCTGTTCATTCCTTTGCTACCAGGTCATCCATAAATATTAAATTGTAGTGACTACAAATAAGTTGTTGATCTAGTCTAATGTTCTGAGTTTAACATCTCCAGAGTTTTAGAGTCTTGGTTCTAGGACAAGAGTAAACCCCATTTCTACTTCAGAAAACATTACCATTAGGATTATTGCAGTCTTTGTCTGCCATCTATTATCCTCAGCACTTCTATTTTAACCAGGATTGTCTCATTCTGCAGTTCTTTTGTGGTTACATATATTAATGCCATGTGCAACTATGCTTGGACATTCTTTTTTTTAATCAGTCCAGTTCCTACCAGGATTACTGGGAATGTCCGGGTATTTTGATCCACACTATTTATTTATTTATTTTACATTTGTTGACCAGGATAGTTCGACTGGATACATGTCCATTCTCAGCGGAGGCCCAGAAAGAAAAGCTCCAGTAATACAGACAATAATATGCATGATAAAGTAGAACTTGGTAAACAAAGTATAATAGATAAGACACACATATTACAAGACTAATAAGATAGGGTTTATAGACTGTCATAGTAAAAGGGCGTTAGAGAAAGTCAAAGTTACATACAGTACTTTTTATGCACTAAAGAAGAGGGAAAACTGGTATTCAGGCGCAGGAATATACAAGAGGAAAAGCATGTACTATATATATATATATATATATATATATATACATATATATATAGTAAGGATGATATAGTGTGGGGGCATCAGAGTAGAGAAATCCACAGTCCTGCCTGTCATACTTTCAAATGTATGGTAGGATATAAATAGAGAGAGTGATAAGATGTAAAAGGGTAAAGGAATGGAGTACAGTGGGGTATTATAAGATAGAAGGCATGGTGGGGGTACTGAGTCATTCAGCCCTAGAGAGAGGGGTAGAGATAGAGTAATGGGTGAATACCTAACTGGGAAGTTGGGGAGTTAGTTAGGGTTGGAACATGGACATAGCCAGTGTGTTGTAAATTATTGTTTGAGGTTTTTTTTTTAATTGAGTGAGGGAGGGTGCAAGAGTGAGGTCAGCTGGAAGTGAGTTCCAAGTTTTGCCAACAAAGTTGGAAAACAGAGAGTCTCCAGCTGAATTTTTAGGTTTATATGTTTGAACCAGCAGTTTTTTAGAAGAACAAAGTGGTCTGGAGTTACAGTAGGAATTGATGATTTGTTTTAGTCCAGGGGTGTTTACAGGTTGCTTGAGGACCTTGTGTGCTACTATGAGCTGATTGTACTGAAGTAGACTGGGTAATTCTAGCCACCCTAATAGTTTAAGGTTATCGCAGTGATGTGTCCGATATTTAGAGCCAGTGGCAAATCTGGCAGTGTAGTTATAACAGTTTGAGAGTTTACCAAGATCAGATTTGTTCAAGTTAGTTAGTATACGGGATGCATAAAAGAGGGTAGAGAGTAGGTGAGTGGGGGCAATGGCCGTCCTAGCTAATGGAGGCAGGAAAGGTTTATTTCTATATAGTGAGCCAAGTTTTGTATTAATTATTTTGATAGTTTGATTGACATGCATATGAAATTTGAGGTTGTTATCTAGTATTACCCCTAAGAGTTTTGTGTGAGCATCTGGGGAGATAATGGTACCATTGTTGGATGCTATAGTAATGGAAAGTGGAGTGGACCTACAAGTGGGGGGGATTAGTAACTTAGTTTTATTAGGGTTCAAAATAAGATGATGATTAGAGAGCCAGTTTTCTACTGTGTTGAATGTTTTCTGGGATAAGGTCAGCAGGTCTGTTGGGGAGGAAGCAGAACAGATAAAGGTCGAGTCGTCAGTGCATTGGATATAAGTTGCATCAAGGATGACAGTATGAAGGTCGTTGATAAAGACAGAGAATAGAAGGGGACCGAGAATAAACCCCTGGGGGACTCCAAGAGTGACAGGGAGTAGGGTGGATAATTTGTCTTGCCACAGGACAGCCTGTTGTCTACCACTCAGATAGGACTGGAACCATTGAATAGCATTGCTATCCAGGGATATGGTTTTCAGGGAATGGATAAGTAATTGGTGGTTAACCATGTCGAAGGCTTTGGAGAGGTCAAGGAAGAGGGCTGAGGATAGCTTGTTGTCATTTCTGTTATGGTTAATGGCATTGGTGAAAGAGAGGAGGGCAGAGGTGGCACTGTGATATGGCCTGAAACCATGCTGTGTTTTAGCTAACAGATTGTTCTGAATGAGAAAGTTGTTTATGAATGCACTTCTCCATAATTTTGGCCAAAGGTGGGAGAATGAATGGCAGTGAGTCTATAATTTAACTATTCCATATCCTGTTGCATATCTTCATATTTTATAAGTTTATGTCTCTCAGGACATATAGAATAATATTAAGCAGTTGATCATGGGGCTCATAAAATGCTTGGCCACATACACCATTAAGTAGATGCTTAAAAGTTCTTGCCACCCTTTGCAAGCACTAAATAGTTCTCACCTCCAACAGAACATTGAAAACTCTAAGCTTGAATATTTCAGAGTCATTCTACCAGTGTCCTCTGGCTTTCTTGCATCTTAATACTTGGTATGGAATAATCATGTGTAAACATTTCGTCTTCATTTTCAATAAATCTGTGATTCACGTTTGCAGTTTTTAGCAATTACAAAGTACATAACCATTTCTAATTTCACATCTGCATGTGTACATACCCATTTCTAATCTTGCAGCTGAATTTTTTCTGTAGATGTTTTGTGCTGTTTCATACATACATACCAAAGTATTCAACTACTTTTATCAGTCTTTCATTTCTCAGTTTGCAACCAGCTTCTATAATCTTTCCAGTATAAATCTTGATCAATATGTAGTATACTTGCCCAAAATAGCCCTGTTACACGCTTTTCAAAATTCTTTTCACTGAGCCTTGCTATACAACATTTTATTAAAAATTTCATAGCATCTGATATAAAATACATTTTGATGTATAAGAAAAGAACTAAAAAAAAAATCACAGTCAAGCATACAGTAAATTTACAAAGAACCACAACCACTGCCTGCAAAAAGGGAACTTTCATCTTTGCAATGTTCTACTAAAATAAAACTGTTGGTGTGGTGATACATTTTTACTGGTTCCTCCTTCAGAGGTGTTCATACTCAAGAAAAGCTATATTGTATGCCAAGATAAAGTAACATCAGGCACCGCTGGGAAATGAAGAACTGATCATTTTTTAATTAATATGTTGAACTTAAAGGGTCAGATTACATGGATGACAAATACTCTCTGATGACAGAAACATAACGTTTGTTTATATCTTGCATGAAAAAGCACAGAAGATATATATATATATATATATATATATATATATATATATATATATATACACACACACATATATAAAAAGAAAGAGTGTTACAAATTGGAAATGTCACCTCCCTCATAAACTATATTCATTTTCAGCAAAGAATGGGCAATGACAGTCCCTTCTTCCACCCTGTATGGAAGACAAGTTGCATCTGTTCTAGAGATTTGGATCTGATAAGGTTACAAACGGGTGCAAGAAACAGTAAGAGAGGGATAGCAAGTTGCAAATAAATATTTAGCAGGTTGTCTTATTTCCAGATTACAAGCACTACAGCTCAAGGCCAGGTAAACAGTTAAGCATTCCACCTTTAATATTTTGTCTTCTTTTGTTTTCTGACCTAGTCCTTAAAACAGCCAATTATATTAAAATTAGATCCAAGTCAGACACTTAGGGAGGTATTCATAGTCATTACACAAGCATGTAAACACAATCTGCTCTGTTTGTGCATTTGTGCAGCAAAGGTGTGATTCATAGACTCCATTTATGCTAACATGCGATGGCTGAAAATACACTTAAGCAAATGAACAAATGAGATGTAAATGACAAATGATGTAAAGCCACTTACACTAATAAGTGCTTCTCCTACCTCTTTGTAATTTACAGTCATAATCTAGCGCATTTCTGTGCCATGTGCAGCTTGATTGTAAGAGCAGGAATTATGCCTTTTCTATCTACATTGCAATTTTCAAAGATGCTTTCTTTCCTGCTAGACTTGCTATTTCTTGGCTCAGCCAAAATCACATGCACCCAGTGGGGTCATCGGCCAAGAAAGCAGTGATATAGTCAAAGAATAACTCATAATTTTGATAATTAGGAGATACTTGACAGATTTAGAGGGTACAGGGATATTGTAAGGGTAATAGTGAGTATGGATGGCTCGCACATGGGTATTGTGGGGATGCATATCCTTACTATCCCTGTGAATACTAAGATATGTATAGCCATTCCTATATTTGCCATGGGGACCTATCAGGAACAGACTGTGGACACACTGTGTATGTAATAGAGTTCTAAATCAAGGCTACTTCAGTAGATTCTGTTGGCATATGTGGATTAGTACATCTATTTCCTGGTATCACCTCAGGACTGAGCACTGACTATGCATGCATTTTACTGGGTGGCACTTTCCCCTGAGGTGCTGGGTGTGATAGATTGAACCTTTGATGCAATTAGGGCTCTATCTAGTCCATGAAGTGAGAGATACACAATAGGAAGGGCTTACTCTTTGTGGCAGTGCACTGAGCTTAAACAATGTCATGGTACATTTGCTACTGGGTAGCCAATGCTTTACATACTTCCTGGGGTAGCTGTGACATATACCTGCTCCTACCACCCCTTTGTAAAGGTGTCACTGTGGACATTGTTAGCTCTGAATTTCTTCCTTCATCCAGAGGGTATTCCTGTGAGTTAGGAGATACTGATGCAGAGGTGCAGGAGGTTGCCTCCTTGTAATACCTGTAGTACAATGTCACCATGTACATGACTTTCACTTCTTACAGAGTTAGTGACATGTTGTTGGGTATAAGATCCTGCCATTAAACTTGGCAACTGTGTGCCTCTTTTTTCAGGTTGTTTCATAAATATCACTACATTATCAGCAGCAGCATCCATTCTACTGCTGATATCCTCTAAACCTATTAATATTGTAGAACTGTTTGTTTCTGTTGCTGACCCTGTAAAGAATTAATTAAATACATTACTACTCAGATACTGGCATACACTACTGTACGCTGTGTTAGAGACTGTACATTCTATTCTATGTCATTATGCATAGAAGTTCACCTGTTAATAATAATTTTCATGTGTTACATGTAATCATTCCATTTCAGCATTCAATCCCCTACATAAATATGCTGCTTTTGTCAAACCAAACTTGCTGAGCAGATGCCACTACAGATGTGTCCACACCACCTCTAATTAAAACTGTGCCTCCTTCATTTGTGTCATAGCCATCCACACGAATGGTGAGAAGTAGTCCACATTAGGTGTTAAGGGAATACGTGTTTAAGACCCCCAGTACTGCTATGGCCAGTTGCATTCTGCCTTGCCTTTGCTCTGGCATGTCCTATAATATCATTGACTTCTTGTAATGTGTTAATGTGTGGTTTCTTCCACCAAAAGTATTTATATCCATAATCACTTGGTTCCAGGCCTTTGACCTCTTAGATTGTTTGGATCTCCTTTATCAAAAAGACATTCACGGCAGGTCCTAAGGGCTGTCATATGAATGCAGGTCTCCTCATGGCTAACATTGTATTTTTGCTGTTTGGATCCCTGCTGATGCATAAGCAATGTCCCTAAAGTCACGTGCAAATGTAATGCACAAAAGCTTGGATGCACTCATCAGCCAAACAACACAGAAATGAAAACATACCTGCTTTTGAAACAAATAAATCAAAGATCAAAGTACCTTCCAGGTTTGGTGACACACAACAACCATATTCATATACACAAACAAAGTCCCAATCTAGCAAGTTAAAATTGTGTTGCGGTAGTTTGTGCATAATCATCGACACATTCACATAGCTACTGCAAGCACTTAGACTTGTATGCTTCCACTAAAACTTTTTTCCTGCATTCATGCTGTCATTTTTCATTCAGGAGCGACAGTCAGAAATCCCCCAGTAAAGCAGCATGTATCTTGATATAACAATACATAACTGAAAGTGCAGTATATCAGACTACAGTCACTTTAAAGTATGTACTTCTATCCTGTGTAGCATAATCACTAAATGCCAGAAAAATGAAATTCCTAAATATCTTTCACATTACCATTATGACTAGTTCCATATATATTTCCAGTGCTGCTGTCAGGAATTTCCAGTCAGAAATGATCATCATTTCATCAGTATTTGCATGAATCAAAAGCATTTGACCATCAGGTCAGTAAAAGAGACAATTCAGCTGGTAAATGCTGTTATCTGACATCAATATGGACTGCTTCCTAATCATTTCTAACATGTTTACTCTGCATTTCTTACTTGATTAAAGTTTATAGATTATTAAATCATTTGCCACCTATCTCAGGTGATTGTAAGTTAATACAGTAAACTCTCAGGTAATCGGCACCCATGGGAATTGACAGATGCTGGATAAGTGTAGTTTCTGGTTGCTTGAGAGTTACTATTAAAAAGAGACCTGACAAATACTGTACCCTCTACTATACCATACCATAAACACTGTTATTGATTTGATTTTAATATTGAAATGTGGTAATTAAAAGCCTGACTGGAATAATAATATTTTAAACTTATATTTCCGCTAGGAAGTGTGGCACTTGAATAGGTTTTCAGTAGCACGCTGAGTGGATTGGAATTCAATGAAATGAACAGAGAGAAAGACAGAGTGAATGCATGTATAAAAGCAGAAGCAACTTTTTGTGAGAGATTGGAGAGATGTATGAAAGCTGAAGAGAGTGTGTGTAAGAGATTGGAGAGAGAAAGTGTGAGTGAATGCATGTATGAAAGTAGAAGTGAAAGTGTGTGAGATCGGAGAGATGTATGAAAGCTGAAGAGAGTGTGTGGCAGAGATCAGAGAGAGAAAGCATGAGTGAATGCATGTATGACAGCTGAAGAGACTGTGTGTGTGTGAGATTGAAGAGAGAATGTGCAATCTGATGCAAATTGACTGAGTTAGTATGGAGCGATTGTTAACATTTTAGCAAGTTGACTTGTTTGGTTTGACTTGTTCTCAGGTTAGGGGAGAGAGGTAATTTATTTTTATCTTCCTTTTTAAAACTCTGAAACTCTAAAAATGTAAAGTATGTTTCTGTGGGGGGGGAAACAAAAAGTGCAACAGATGAAAAACTGAATTGTTCATATTCATGCTGTATTGTATTTCTTCAATTTTTTTCTGGTTGCTTGAGAGTTCTGGTTACTTGAGTTCCAGTTAATTGAGTGTTTACTGTATGGTGGTCTTAAACTTATTCTCATAAATTCAGGGTCATTTACACATGTTGTATGCAAATTAGGCTTTGTTATACGTTTCTCTATGAATCGAAGAATTACATGAGTTTGTAAGTTAACAAATCCATGTAAATAGGCCTCATGTAGTTGTGAACATGCCGCTTTGAGCTGCGGAGTCTACAGCAGTCCCCAGTAGGCCTCAGCTGTTTGCTTGAATGCATGAATAAACCTAGTAATTCTCAAATGTTCCTTTGATTAGAAGAAGGAAAATGGAATTAGATATAGTTGAGTCTGCTTAATCATAAAGAATAATCCCTGTCCATCCTATATATTCTGGCACACCTCATCTCCTCAAATCACTCGACAGTTAATATAAATTCATAATTACACATACAGGTGATTTATTTGTACAAAAAAGAAAACGATATTAAAAAAGGGATTTCTCCTGATGTTGTACTGCAGAAGGTAAGCTTAAAGAATTTATTATTGTATGTCTTTCATCTTTATTGTTTAAGTTAAGATAACAACAGCAAAGCACAGAAGCAAAAACAGATTGAAGTAACTTTAAAAGTAGTGATTCCATAACTGAATTCTATTCACCTTGGAACTGAAATATAAATATATTATTTTAGAAAAAAAATATCTACATTACAAAGCAGTTTGGTAAAACCAAAGTGGCCACTAATAGAAGTTCTATGTTTAATGCCCCTACTTGATCACTCGGTTTTGTTATGGTAATGTCACACCCCAGAGGATGTGGTTACAAACCTATGAACCACAGCCCTGCAATAACATTCTTCATTCTGGTAATGGCACTTCATAATACAGCAGCATATGTGAAGGCAGAAGTCTGACTTCCAAGCTGTTCTGACAGAGACCCAAACTGTGCTGTACCTTCTTGGGGATTCCTACCTGGAGAAAACTGAGTCCCATGTCCATGGGTCAGACTGGAAAAAATTGACATTTGGCAGAAGTTGTGTGAGCACCTGTTACCCTGACAGGGGTTACCCCTTCTGGTCCCTCTTGCTACCACAACAAAAAAAAATGAAACTTAAGTATTCTAGCATTCTGTGCAGGTTATAAACTGCAGCAAAAGTTTATACAGTTTAAAAGAGAATATATGTGTTTATTTTTTTAAACTAAAACCTGAGAGCTGTAGCACTTCATGTAGGGTATAAACTGAATCAACTGCTTGCTACATTAGTAGATAACAGTTTTCTACAATTTAAAAGAGAAAATATTTGTTTCTTCAACTAACATCTGAGCACAATAGTGCTCTGTATGGGGTAGAAACTATGGCATCTGCTTGCAACATTTGTAGCAAGCAATGTGCTGCAGTTTAAAAGAAATTTTTTTTTTTAGTAAAATGAGAGGGGGGGTTAGGGGCAGCATGCAGAAATGGGACCTGATTGCCTGGGGTAGGAGGGAGCGTGAGGCATGATGTGCATCAGGCCACCTGGTTGGTGTGCCAGTAGAAGGAGTGGATTTTTAATTTTGTACTGTTCACCTTGCAGAGCTGAGGGCGTAGGTCACTAGTTTGAGATACTGGCATAGGGCACAGTTTGAGCTAGCTATGCTTCTGCCTCACAGACCATGGGCTTTGGAACTTGGTTGAGGATGTGGTGGAGCAAAAGCTCTTTACTGGGTTGACGACTCACTGCCCAGGTCAGTGCCAATCACCGAGCCACCAAAGGCCCTCTCCCACTCAACATTTGGGTCCTTCATTTCCACACCTTCAGGCAGTGGAAACATTTGAGGGTTCCTCCTGAGCTCAACTCCTCTTAAACCCCCTCCTTCACTAATCCTCTCTATTACACCCTCTAACCTACTTCCTTCCCAAACTATCCAATTAAGTAAAAAAAAAAAATGAAAAATGGGGGGGGGGGTCTGTCCCACACCAAAAACATAGTACCCTTCTCTCCCACCTTCTCCAGCACAGTCTTCTTTTTTTGTCTCCCTTGGGTCATCATGCTATTGGCTCAGCCCTGAGAGCCTCATATCCATGCTGGGTTTACCAGCTTGTTTTCTACCTCCCTGACTTGCTCCAATACAACTGGGGCCAGTTGTGGATTGTAAGGATGTCATGGGGCTCAGCTGTCTCTGTTTTCATCCTGGGGGGGGGGGTTCTTTATAACCCCTACTGACTTTCTTGCTCCAGCTCCCACACTCAGCACTTATGTTTGAGGGCAACTCCCCTCTTTTAACCACACCTCCGCCTAAGGGAGCATCAATGATGAATGGCCTTGCACCCAGGATAGACACAACTATCCCCCCTTGCTTCTCATTATGTTGCCAGAACACTAATTGAACCCATGTCCACTGGGTCATAGTTAGGGCTTTATACCTCTGTGCCACTGGAATAGCTTCCAGCACAACCCTCTTGATGTTTCCTTCTGTGTTGTCCTCTTTGTTATGTCGTCCCATTTTGAGTCTTTCCTATCTTCCCCTTTCCACTTATTAATGAAACTAACAGAGAGTTCATATAAGGGTATAACAGCAACACACCAAACAGCCAATGCCTTTCTTCACTTTATTAGACCTGGTACCTCGGCAGTTCGCCTTCAAGGATCACATTTACTTGCTACAAACAATTAGTTTATATAGCACATATCCAAACAATTAAGCAATAATTCAATTAATACAACATTCCTTTTAAAGTGACCTTGTCAATAACAATATTCTGTACATATTATAGAAAATACAAACAAAAGTAATATCCCTAAATTCATTTTTAAATGGAAAACTCATTCTTTAAAAGATAAAAATTCATTTTATATACCAAAATCTTATGCATATTAATCTAAAGAATTTTTATATATAAACACACACACATATATATATATATATATGTACATATATTATTATTATGTTTGTGATATTATTTTAAACTAATTTTCTGTATTTGTTAAATATTTTTCTATCTCAAAAGGTATTTTCTTGAATATTAAGAAATAATTAATCTTTTCATTAATTTACTTCATGTCTCATAAATCCATCATATCCCCAATTCTAAATTCAAGCCATGTGGCCTTATAGTATTGAACTTAAGAATCAATTTAGTCTCTAGTTCTAATAATTTATTGGTGATGTTATCACCAATACGAACAAATGGTCTACCCAAGACTCCAAATCTTAAACTATCACTGTTGCCCTCATGAATGTCCACGAAATGTTTAGCTACTGGACTGAGTAAGTTCAAATTCCTAATGTCTTTTAGATGCTCTAAGATTCTGACTCTGACCATCCTCTTGGTCTGGCCAATATACCAAATATTGGCACAACTGCAGGTCAAGGCATATACTACCCCAATAGATTTACAACTAAAATAATATTTAGGGTATGTATAATGCCATTGATAGAATTAATGTTAACAACCTTATCACAAAGACTACAAGAGTTACATTTAAATGTACCTGTTTTAACCAACCGTGTAATTCTTTCATTACAACAGTTGTGGTTCAAAATATTTTTCAAATTTTTCCCTTTTTGAAAAGAAAAAGTAACATGATGGGGAAACAACTCACCTATGTTGTCGTCCTCACTTACCAAATACCAAAACCTTCTAACTATACCAACTAATCTATCAGAGAATGTAGTATACTTAGTAACAAAAAATAATTTTTCCACATCCTTCTCTATCAGTGGAAATCTACAGGTATCATCTTTAAATGTTGTGGTATCTTTGTCCTTCCCATTATTTTTTACCTCTGCCATTGTTTTGTGTAAAAGAAGTGCATCATATCCTCTGTCCCTTAATCTCAAAAAGACATCATTTAATTCATCATCAACATCTTTCTGTATACTAGTGTGGGAATAAATTCTCTTGAATTCTCCAAAGGGTAGTGCGTTTAACAAATGAGGGGGATGCATGCTTGAAGCATGCAAAAACATATTGACTGAAGTGCTTTTTCTGTAAGGTCTAAATTCAATGACATTCTCTCTTATGAACAGAGTCAAGTCCAAATAATTAATTTCATTCCTATTAATGTCATAAGAGAAAGAAAGACCATGTGTATTATTATTCAAACTTTCAAAGAAATCATAAAATTCATGCATTTCCCCTTTGCAAACAAAAATTAAATCATCAATGAAACGCTTGTATAAAACTACCCTGTTCTTAAAAAATTCAGTGGGATAAATGAAAATTCTTTCAAAAAAATCCATGTATATGACAGCATATGTGGGGGCAAAAGCTGCCCCCATAGCTGTTCCCTTAGTCTGTAAAAAATATTCTTTATTAAACATAAAATAATTATGCATCAAACAATATTCTAACAATAAGACCAAAAAATTGGTTCTGGGTCCCTCACCCAACATGTTATTAATAGCTTCTAATCCCCATCTCTTGTCTATATTAGTATACAGTGACTTGACGTCAATGGTTACCCAATAGTACTCAGAATTCCATCTCAACTTGGAAATAGCATTAATTAAATCATAAGTATTACTAATATGAGCACTAACTTTGGTTAAATGAATCTTTAACTGAGAATCCAAAAAAATGTTAACATTCTCCATGTATGAGCCTATTCCCGAGACTATGGGTCTCCCAGGAGGGTTAACCATGTCTTTGTGAACTTTTGGTAGGGCATATAATATAGGGGGATTCGGTTCTTTAATATACATCTTCTTAACATCACCATGTGAGAAGAAACCTAATCGTTCTCCCTTTTCCAATAAGAATAATAAACCTTCATTATACATTTTAAGTGGGTCATGATCAAGTTTTTTATATTCTTCAACATTCATGAGCAATTTATAAACCATGTTATAATAATTTGATTTACTTAGAATTACCCAGTTTCCCCCTTTATCTGCACATTTGAAAATGTACTGATCTTTAATGTCTCTTAATTTTTTTAGGGCTAACCATTCTTGCCTGTTGAGATTAAATTGTTTGTTCTCCCTACAAAATTCCTTAAATGATGCTTCAATTTCTTTCAAAATCACCTTATGAAACAATATTATAGCTGGTACAACAATGGCAGGAGTAAAATTACATTTAACATTCTTGAATTATTTAACAAATACAGAAAATTAGTTTAAAATAATATCACAAACATAATAACAATATATGTACATATATATATATATGTGTGTGTGTTTATATATAAAAATTCTTTAGATTAATATGCATAAGATTTTGGTATATAAAATGAATTTTTATCTTTTAAGAATGAGTTTTCCATTTAAAAATGAATTTAGGGATATTACTTTTGTTTGTATTTTCTATAATATGTACAGAATATTGTTATTGACAAGGTCACTTTAAAAGGAATGTTGTATTAATTGAATTATTGCTTAATTGTTTGGATATGTGCTATATAAACTAATTGTTTGTAGCAAGTAAATGTGATCCTTGAAGGCGAACTGCCGAGGTACCAGGTCTAATAAAGTGAAGAAAGGCATTGGCTGTTTGGTGTGTTGCTGTTATAGTTTTGCTGTTGC
The DNA here is from genome assembly GCF_019279795.1 of Protopterus annectens. Classification (NCBI taxonomy): domain Eukaryota; kingdom Metazoa; phylum Chordata; order Ceratodontiformes; family Protopteridae; genus Protopterus; species Protopterus annectens. The sequence goes on from NC_056739.1 coordinate 722,665,735, forward strand.
TGTGTGTTTTTATCTTCATATAAGGGTACCCTATATAAAATGTATAAAACACCTTTATATTTTTTAAAAGTTAATAATAAATGTTGTGATCTGTGTTTCTTGCCTTAATTACTTCAAGCATGCCTGCACAAAGCTGCATTCATTCACAATACCTGAAAGCATATGAAAGTCTTTAAGCGCTAACTTTTTCGTGTAGTACTATGCACATACTTAAGAATTAGCTTCAGCTACTTTATTACTTTGCCACAAGTGAACATTTTGTAAAACATTTTAGCATTCACCTATTCAGTGTAATTAACCTGCAAATACTGCATTTGCATAAAAGTAAAAGTATAGTGGCTCTTTTTGTAACCACTTGCAATTGCAAACCTCAGGACAATGACTATTCTAACATGTCTATATTTAGAGTGTTTCCAATATCAGATCCTCTACACTACACCGACATGCCACAAAGCTGACACCCAAAACACCAACACCAAAAGACCGACAAATCACAAAACCGACAACTCACAAAACTGAACACCATAACACCGACACACAAAACATAAACTACACATTACACACAACTATATATGCGCTAACCTTAATGCAAACCCTAACCCTAAGGTCCGACACTACCGCACACTTACCCTACCCGCACCCTAACCCTAACTCACTTAACCCACCCCTAAACCTAAAGTCCGTCACTATCGCACACTTACCCTACCCGCACCCTAACCCTAACTCACTTAACCCACCCCTAAACCTAAAGTCCATCACTATCACACACTTACCTTACCCGCACCCTAACCCTAAGCCCGACACTACCGCACACTCACGTTTCCTGCACCCTAACCCTAAATCCCTCACTATCGCACACTTACCTGTCCACTCCCTAACCCTAAATCCCTCACTATTGCATATTTACCAAGTTGCACTCACACGTTGCCCATGTCGGTGTTTCGGCTGTTGGGATTTCACCTTGTTGATCATCTGTGTCGTCGGTCTTCTGGTGTCGGTCTTTTGGGCGTCGGCCTTGTGGCGTGACGGTCAAGTGTAGGGGACCCCCAATATCATACTTCATAGCTGCCAAGGATTCGAGATACTTTATAGCTGTCAAGGATTCGAGATGTGTATTTTGTTGATAGGAGCTTTTATACTAAAAGCACTTGTTACTTATGCATGCAGTAAAAATTGCTTTCAAACTTTCTTTGTTTAATTAAAATCAGTTACACCTGTCACACATATAATACTTCATCTCATTAAAAAGTTATATTTCAAAATAGAAAAGTTTAATCATAAAATGAAGTGCTTTTATATTTTTTTATTAAACTATGCAAGCTGATAACAGTCTTAAATGATTACAAAAACAGCAATTGTGCTGGCAAATTTAATTTCAACTTTTTTTCTGGTTATCAGCACCAGGGTTTTGTGAAATAACCAGTTCTTCAGAAATGTTTCATTTTCTTATTTTTAGGGACAAATTATCATAAACAATTTATTTTAATGAACTTAAAGTAAGTTTGAAGTAACACTGGTTAGCTACTTGACACTTCGTACAGTAATTCTCAAAGACAAATTAGCGGTTGAATACTTCCATAAATCTTATGTTTTTTGTACTATAAAATAAGTTTTGTCATTTAAGCAATTTATATATATTTTCTATATGCAAATGTAAATGTTATACTTGCTTCTTTTTCTTCATATATTTTTCTTAATGTATTTGTGAAATCTGTACTTGATTCTTTTTCTTTGTAAAATTTTCCAGGAGTATATTTGAATTTTATACGTTTTTCTTTATATATTTTTATAAGCATATCTGTGAAATGTGTACTCATTTCTATTTCTTTTTCTTCATGCATTTTCAAGGTGTATCTCTGAAAGTTGTTCTTGTTTTTTTAAATATTTTTCCTAGGTGTATCTGTGAAATATGTACTTGTTTCTTTTTCTTTATATATTTTCTCGGTGTATCTGTGAAATTTGGTTTGTCTGTCTCTCTCTTGCTATATCTATGAAATGTGTACCTCGTTCTTTTTCTTTATATATTTTTTCTATGTGCATCTGTGAAATTTGTACTTGTTTCATTTTCTTTATATATTTTTCTAGGTGGATCGGTGAAATCTGTACTTTTTTTCACTGCAGTACATGTTCACAATTACTTTTATAGATGGAATTTTCATGACTTATATGTAAATTACCTGCTATGCACTGCTAAATGTCTGATAGCCAGCAGTGTAACATTAAAAATAGAAAGATCGGTATGCTTGAATGCTGACTTAATTTACTTAGAGTGAGATCACCACAAGATTTAAAGATGATGAGCCCACGGATTCCAAAAGGACATCAATCCCTATGGTGAAAGCTTCAGCCAACATTAGCTGCTTCCACAATGTAGGTAAATTTGATTCAGAGACAAATTAGTTACAGTGAGGAAAGACTTGTATCCGAGTCATCCTTAACTACAGTGAGTACAAATCAGCACTTTCCGATAATAATTAACAATGACAGCCCATGTAATTTGTCGGTACAAGCACCCCCATTCATTCTCCTACACACACACACACACACACACACACACACACACACACCGCACCCTGACATAGTTCTTACCCATCCTTGATTTGATAGAATGGCTCTGATCTATCCTGTCATTTTTTTACCTGCCTCTCTTACATCAGGGTCAGAAATTCAGTATTATACCATGACCCCCCATTAATATTCCAAAACGTGCATGCTGATTGGCCAGCGTGCACATTGTAAATCGACTTATACTAATGGAAAAAGGTCCGGTCACCCGGACTTTTTCCATTAGTATAAGTCTTTTTTTAAAACACTGTCTCGCTATGTTAAAGGAGTTTAACATAGCGACACAGGTTTAAAAAAAAGCAACGGAGATCTCCGTTGCTTATTTTAAAGCTGTCTCGCTATGTTAAACCCATTTAACATAGCGAGACAGGTTTAAAAAAAAAGCAACGGAGAAAGCAAGATCTCCATTGCTTTTTACTGTTTCGCTATGTTAAATGGGTTTAACATAGCGAGACAGCTTTAAAATAAGCAACGGACATCTCCGTTGCTTATTTTAAAGATGTCTCACTATGTTAAACCCATTTAACATAGCAAAACAGTAAAAAAGCAACTGAGATCTTGCTTTCTCCGCTGCTTTTGGCCACAGCTCTGATGTACTGCGTAGGCATGCGCAGTACATCAGAACTGCCGCGGATGCCAGACAGCTGCGGAAGGGCAGCAAAGAGGCATTATACAATGCCATTATTTAAGAAAAGTAATTGTTTCTTTTCTTAAATAATGTCATAGTATAATAGCAATAACCCACTTCTGGGTGTGGGCAATGCGGGATTTACCCACGGTTGTCTTTGTTTGGTCCCTTGGGCTTTGCCCTCGGGACCAAACCATGCCAACCATGGGTAAATCCCGCATTACCCACACCCAGGCGTGGGTTATTGCTATAATGTCAGACTTTAGAGTTTCATTCTTCTTACTGTTTGTAAAGCACATCATGATGCTAGACCTGTTGCTCTATTAACTTTTTGCATAAGTCCACATAATAGTTTAAAAATCCTCCCTGGTGTCCTATAATGGTCCTCCCAGTTTGTCCCAAACCTTCCCTCCAACAGGGACACCCCCCATCTAATTTAACAGACCATTCCTGCTGTTGCCTCTTATGCATGCCCTGTCTTTCATAACACAAATACCATAGTAATTAGTAATTATTGCCTCAGAGAGTGTCATACTTGTTATTATGTAAAAAATGCCTGCATATACTAGCTCCTGGGTTAGTGCAGAGGGTTAAGGCTCTTGCTTGCTGTGTCTAGGATGCAGAGTTTGAATCTCTCTGCTTTACTTTTTTTTCAAAGACTGAATAGAATATGTAAGGGCTATGCCTGGTGCCCAGTAGTGGTGCAGAGAGCTAATCCTGTGCTAAAGGGCTGTGCATGAATGCCAAGGTCACTGGCTTTGAATTATTATACGTGCCTTTAAGGCACAATGTAAAGAGTTATTCCTGTTTTCTGGTGTTTCTCCTGGGAGAATTCTTTCATGCTACAAATTGTTGTTCTAATATATTTTTAAGCACTTTTAAGGTATGATATGAAAAGTGTATCCCTGTTGGCAAGTGTCTCACAAGTGTTGAAGGATTTGCTTGTTAGTCTTTGGAAGTGTGGAGGTATGACAGCCCCCCCCCCACCACCACTGGCACGCATTCATGCACACACGCACACTTACATACCTATCCCCTATCCCCTAACTAAATCCCTAACTGTGACCTCCCATGCAGACAAACACACACACACACACACACACACACACACACACGCACGCACACATTCCGCCTTATACCACTCATACTTCTTACTGCTAACGCAATTGGTTGAACAATAGCGTTTGGCATTGTTCATTAACAAGGGAGACCAAGGTAATTTAAGCAGCTGAGCAATTCTCCAAATCACCCAGCTGCATTAAATACCTTACTGCAGGCATTTCCAGGTGGAGAGCACATGGCCAATTAGCATACGCCACTCCTCTGGAATGCCTCATTTGCATTTTCTCTAGGCAACAGAGTCAGTCCACTGTAGTGCAGCACCACTTAGTGGTACAGCACTGTGGTAGGCCTGTTGTTAAAGTTCCCCAAAGGACCTGGCATAGAGGAAGTTCCTTTCAGTTCACTTATTAGAAGGAACACAGCAGTTCTGTAGGAGAAGGCAACAGAGGACATTATAGGTGTGTTTAAAAAGAAAAAAAAGTTCCTTTAGTACTAAGTAAACAAGTAGAAAGCATGAAAACAGTGTTTCTTGGAGAGATGCTCATTTTCACTGGGGTTTGTTATAATGGTTAAAGTGGTTACATTACAAACTAGAGGTATAGGGTCTGATTCTTGCTAAGGAGAATTGTCTGGGCTTAAAATGGTCCTCTAGGACATTTATTTATTTATTTATTTCCAGTTTGATTACCGGGGAAGTCCACTGGGCCCTGAGGACCCGTTTTCAGCGGAGGCCCGGGGAGAAAAGCTCCAAATGTACAAATACAAAATACAGAAATATAAAATATGAATGATACATTGAGGTGACCAGTTTGTACAATAGGAACATTCATTATTACAACAAAGTCAACTGCAACTTCACTAAGTTTTTTTCTAAAAGGTTATACAATTATAAGCTGTTCTTATAGGGTAATTTAAGACAATGCATTATTTGAGCACATAAGCACATTCTTAGAAGGTTATACGTTTGTAAAGGTATTCTTATAGAGTAGTTTGAGAAAATGCATTATATAAGTACATAGAGAAGAGAGTTAAGAAATCTATTTACAATATTTATATGAAGGGGTATGAAGATAAGTTGTTGGGACATTATGAGTGCAATGGAGCACTCTATGTGGTATGAATATGTTCTTGGATAGTTTTTAGTTGGGGTGGACTAAAGGACTGCCTCACCTTTTTACACTCTAGGTAGGATATTGGTGAGTTTTTGAATAGTTTTAGGTAGGGTGAAAGCAGGAGCATTTCCACTTAGTGGACAAATGTTTGAAAAGCTGAGTTTTGAAATTTTCAATGTTTGATATTGTTCTTAGAGAGGAAGGGAGAGAGTTCCAAGCCTTACCGATAGTGAAAGAGAGGAGAAGTTGGCCAGCAAGACTTTTAGGTTTGTAGATAGCAATCAGATTTTGATGTTCAGATCTGAGAGATCTCTTAGGGGTGTAGGAAGGAAGGATATTAGCTAGAGCAGGACAGTTAGATGGCCGAAATATAAGTTTGTGTGCTGTTGTAAGCTGCAGATAGGTTAGGTAGTTTGGTAGTTCTAGCCAATTTAGGGATTGAAGGGAAAGGCAATGATGGGTGGAGTTTTTACAGTTGGAGGCAAATTTAGAGATTTTGTTATAGCAGCTTTCTAGTTTGGAGGTGATAGAGTATGACAAGTTAGTTAAGAGAGGGGCTCCATAAAGTAAAGAGGGCAAAAGGTAGGTAGTGGCCAGAGTGTGCCTGGTGGTGAGAGAGAGAAAGTGATTATTCCTGTATAGCATGCCTAGTTTTTGATGTTTTTTTTTAATATTTTGTTGAATGTGTATGTCAAACTTTAGGAATTCGTCAACTGTAACACCGAGGAGTTTTGCAGAGGCAACAACTTCAATAGTGGATTTAGAGTTGCTAAGGACTTTGAAAGTGTCTTTATCGAAGGAATAAGATTTTCTAGGGGAGAAGAGGAGAATTTTGGATTTGTTAGCATTAAGGGAGAGGTGTTTTTTGTGCATCCAGTTTTCAGTGGTTGAGAAGGCAGCTTGGGTTTTGAGAAGCAGTTCAGAGATGTTTGAGGCAGAGCAGACTACGGTTGAATTGTCTGCGTATTGAATAATTTTGGCATCGGGGATAGCAGAATGAAAGTTATTAATAAAAATATTAAAGAGCATGGGTCCCAGGATGGATCCCTGTGGTACACCTGTTGGGGTGGGTAGGAAGGAGGAGATGGAGTTTTTCCATTTGACTGCCTGAGACCTATCAGATAAGTAGCTAGAAAACCAGGATAGAGAATTAGGAGATAGATGCAGGTTTGATAGTTGAAGGAGAAGATGATTATGAGAAACAGTGTTGAAGGCTTTAGAGAGATCAAGCAAGACAGTAGAGACCAGGTGACCTGAGTCTCGGGCTTGATTGATAGTTTCTAAGTAGGATAATAGAGCAGTAGTAGTGCTATGACCAGAACGAAAGCCATGTTGGGTAGGTGTTAGAAGATGGTTCTTGGTTAGAAAAGGCATAAGTTGGGAGTGGACACACTTTTCTAAGATTTTTAGAGATAGGTGAGAGTAGAGCAATAGGGTGAAAGTTTGAGGTGTTGGTGTTCTTGCCTCCTTTGTGCAATGGAAGGATATAAGCTGAGCGCCATAATTTGGGGACGTAAGATTTGTTAATAGATATGTTAATGATTATGCTGATTGGGAGTGCTATCCCATCTGCAGCACATTTTAGAAAGGGGAGGGAATATTGTCAGGGGCATTAGAGCAGGGTTTAAGTTTAGATAGAAGTTTTTTTATGAAGTTAGTAGAGACAGGTTTAGCTCAAATCTAAGGGGAGGGTTATTGGTGGAATTGGAAGGAGAATAAAGGGGAGCAGAAGGGATGTTAGTAGGGAAGGTCTTAGGTCAGATATTGTTTGTAAGAAGAAAGAGTTAAATTCTGAGCATAGTTCTTGGTCAGATTTATTTGGGTCAGGACAGGGATTATTTTTGGAACCGGGATTAAGGAGAGAGTTTATAGAGTTCCAGAATTTTTTGGGGTTATTGTTATTGTTAGATTGGAGGTTGGAGTAATAGGATTTTTTGTCCTTGGTAGTTAGTTGTTTTACTTGGTTACGTAGTTGCTTATATTGGAGCAAGGTGTTGGGCAGTTTATTGTTTTGGAACAGCTTCCATAGTTTATCCCTTTGATGCATAATTTGTTTAGTATGTTTAGATAACCAAGGAGCTGTATTTATTTTTACCCTTTTATTTCTGATAGGGGCAAGAGAGTTAAGTGTATCTAAGAAAACAGAGTTGAAGTAGATGATAGCAGCATCAAGAGGGAGAGTTCCAAGGTCTTGCCAATTCATTTGTTTGAATAGGTTTGAGAAGGTTGTGGAGTTGAAGTTACTAAGATTACGAGTTAGGATGTATTGATGTTGGTGAGGGGAAGAGTTGGTAGTGCGATGAATGAAGGCTGGGAGGTGGTCACTAATGGTGTCTGGAATTGTTCCAGAATTAGTGATTTTGTTTGGATTGGAGACTAGGATCCAGTCAATAGAGGAACCTGGAGGATTAGTTTTGTTGGGTCTAGTTATATGCTGGATTGTTTGAGTGAAGTTATAAAGGCTGATGGCAAGGGAGGGGGAGAGAGAGTTAATTTTATTCCAGTCGATATTTACATCACCTAATATGTATGTTTCGTAGTTAACTTTAGTAGAAGCCCATTGGAGAATGTCTTCGAGGATGGGGATATTATTTCCAGGGGAGATATATAGGGCAATAATACAGATATTTTTGTGTCTATTTAGTTTCAGTAGTCCAGTTGTAAGTTCAGTATTTTCAAATTGAGGAAATGGAATTTGGAGGGGAACTACAGTTAGTGATTTAGAGTAAACTATGGCAGAGCCTCCACCTTTTTTTATAGGTCGGTCATTTCTAATAATGTGGTATCCAGGGGGAAGTATTTCTGAATCAGAGATATGGGGTTTAAGCCAAGTCTCTGAAATGGCTAAGATGTCTGGTTGGTTGTGGGTTAACCAGGCCTGGAAGAGGTGGACTTTGTTATTGAGACTTTGGGAGTTCAAGGTGAAGATATTTAATATGTTTGGGGGTGAGGGAGAAGGAGTTGGGTGATTATTGTTGGCAAAGAGAATGGGCCCAGGATTGGGGTGGATATCTCCAGCTAAGAATATATTATTGAGTAGAAAAGACCTAAGAAATTTTGGTTTGGTATAGAGATAGAGGGTTTAGTTGGATATAAGGTTCATTTGTGTGTAAATGTAGTAGCAGTAGTGGATAGTATTTTATAGTGGAACAGATAAAGTTGATTGGGTGGGATAAGATAAGAAGAGATAGAATGGAAGTGAGAGAAAGAGTTATGGTGAAGGAAGTTTGAGGGAGAAGTTATTTTTGTTGGGGGAATTGTATAAGCAAAGGAAGAGTAAGAGGTGATATAGCATAAAGGAATCAGAAAGAGAAGGAGGAAGCAGGGGACTTTAAGTTGTTGGAGGATTGAGGAAACCATGGTTGTACAAAGTGGGAGAGAAGGGAGTGCCAATTGAAGTAAAGAGTATGTTAGAGGTGAGGAATGAAAGTATGGAGAGAAGTAGTTTATCTGAAGTTATATGAAGGAGGCAGGGATAAAGTAATAACATGTTTGGGGAGTAGGAGTATTGAGAGAGAGGTGATAGAGGATATGTATGAGAGGAGACTAAGGAGAGTGGGTAGGAGGAGTGGAAAGGAGAGGCAGAAGTTGGGTAATTTAGACTGGGTGGATTAAGTGTAGTTGTAAGGCGGGGAGAAGAGCTAATTGGTTAATTGGAACAAGGCAGAGGAGAGACTGAGGAATAAATGTAGGAGTGCTAGGGGCGGGTGGGATTTGGGGGCAGGGTAGGGGAGCGGAGTGAGCCCGCAGGGCGAATGGAGCAGGTTCAGACAGGTAGAATTAAAGAGTCTGAGAGAACTATCAGTGCGCATCAGGCTACTGCAATTCACCTTACTGGAAGTAAGGGTGAGTGTTGGTTAAGATTATCTGAGGTGGTGAAGAAGAGGGGAAGCAAAAGGGCAGAAGTTGAGGAGTGCAGCAAGTAGACTAAGAGGTATATAGGCAGTCTTGTACAGCAGAGCTGTACTTGGGACATGTAGCAGGGTGACAGAGAAGGGTGAGAATATAAGGCAGGACTAGTGGAGAGAGCTGGCCTGGAAGGAAAAGAGAAGAGTGTAGGAGTTATTCAGGGGTGAGGGAGAGAATGTGAACAGAGTTGGCTATTTTATCAAGGGAGGAAGGGGCACTTTACAGTTATAGAATGGGTTAGCAAGGGCAAGATAACGAGTAATGCAGGGCTAGGAAGGGGTAAGGCTGCTGGGTAACCTGGCTAGGTAGCAGAACTTTTAATACATATAGAAAGAATAACAAAAACAAATTGAGAAAGTATCAGTTTTACTACTTGGTTGGGGAAACACGTACTTTATTGCTTCCCAAGGTACAGGGCTCTGATATAGGACAGCAAGTAGCTTTACTTCTTAATTGAGGAGGCTGGAGTTATTTGCCTGTTGTCCTTAGTCTTCACTTGGGGATGGTCCTTTAGTCAAGAGCAGAGTTAGAAGGTATGAAGCTGAGGGGGTTGGAGAGAAAAGAGAGGAGATAGAGTAGGGAGAAACCAGGTTAATTTAGATGCAAGGTATAGGCATTTCAGTCAATACAAATATACAGCACATCATTCATTTCAGTGCAGCAGCCTTCAAGTTAACACAGCAATGCAGAAATTCAGTCAATAGACTAACATTTAATACTAATAATAGGTTAGAAAGCAGGATAGTTCACATATATTGTTAGCATGTGCAATTATAGGAATAGGCAAGAACACAATATTCAATGCAGTAGGCTATAGCAGGTAAGGACTGTAAATATCTGCTTCAACAATGTGTATAATTCAGTAGAGCAATTGTGCAGATAAAATAAGAATACAAAAAAGAAATAATAAAGAAAAATAATAAATCACTTTACCCAAGATGGCTCCTAAGGTAAGTTGTCTACACAGGGAAAAATAAGCTATACTACCCACGCTACTTCAGAGGTACTGTAGTAGGAAAATAGCGGGTTGAGAAGGGAGGCTAGGTGCAGGCTCGATCCACACCCAATGCTTGTTGGTAGTTAGTACGCCGACCCTGCTAGATCTACCTTAAATAGTGGAACACCATCCTATTGTTGGTATGTGTATCTGGGAGGGTTACAAGTTCTCCTGCTAAGTCACCACTTAAGCATTGGAGAGAACAGCATGGCTTTTATATCAGCCGTATAGTACTGATGTATTGGTGTACAGCGGTGATATTATATTAGCCGCAAATGTTTACTTTCACTGCTTATAAGGCTGAGTAAGAGAGTGGTTAAGGCTGATTAAGAGGTGGTGGATAAACAGAAATGTTGGGAGCGCTTTTGTACTAAGTATTGTTTACACCACCAGTGTCTCCAGACCAATCAATCTATCGCTGGCAGATTAGAGATGCGAGCACCCTCGGGCTATGGGGAAATGTAGATAGGAACTAGAGTGCATGCTGAAGGCAAGTCTGCTCAGCTGGGCGGGAAGTGGAGAGCAAAAAGTAAGAAAAACCAAGCGTGTGCGATTTAAATTGAGCTTTTTCCAGGAAAAATTAACCCAGGCCTCCTCACACTGAGTAAAAATAAGTTATTTTAGGCTAAAATCAACATAAAAGCTGAGCGAGCTACTGAAAGACAAAAAGTATTACAATTGTCCTTCTAAAGTGAAAGTGAGATATCAAGCGCTGTGTAACAGGAGTAGAGTAGCGTGCATTGATTCCACGAGGAAAGCACAGATGAGAAGCACCTCTACATGCAGAGACTAAGGCAAATTGAACAGTATATGCAGAACACTTAGTCGCTAATTACAATATATCAGGCAGGACAATCATTTGGTGTGTTACTTCGAGGCAATGTCTTTTAGCAAGCAAATATGCACATCAGTAAGCAAAAAGATACTATTTCAACAGTTGAAGAAAAGCAGCCCATAATCATTAAATAGCGACCTAGAAACTTAATTGTGCTTTAACGGGCTAGGCAGGAATTCAAGCAGTAAGTTGACAGTATTACAGGTTGCTTTTAATACAAAAACAGCAGTACAAACACTTACATTGTAAGAAGAAAGAGACGCTACAGCCAGGAAGAACTCACAGCAGCCAGAGGGGAAGTTCCAGTAATAAAGATGGCGCCACGCAGGTCTTTGGGAATTAATAGACTAGTGAAGGAAGTGATGAGGGAAGGGGAGGGGAAACAAGGTGCAGGCTGATAGAGGTGAGAAGGGGCAGAGAAGAATGGGATAGGTGAGCAGGAATCAAGTGGGAGTAACTTTTAAGTATGTAATGAGAGGTGGAGGGAAAAAAGAAAAGAAAAAGAAAAAAAGAGGCAGTGGGTGGGTGGAAAAGGTATCAAGAGCAAGAGGCAGAGTATAGGAGAAACAGTTGCAGGGTTCAGACAGGAAGGATGAGAGAGTCTGAGAGAACAATCAGTGAGCAGCAGGCTACTGCAATTCACCTTACTGGAAGTAAGGGTGAGTGTTGGTTAAGATTATCTGAGGTGGTGAAGAAGAGGGGAAGCAAAAGGGCAGAAGTTGAGGAGTGCAGCAAGTAGACTAAGAGGTATATAGGCAGTCTTGTACAGCAGAGCTGTACTTGGGAGATGTAGCAGGGGACAGAGAAGGGTAAGAATATAAGGCAGGACTAGTGGAGAAAGCTGGCCTGGAAGGAAAAGAGAAGAGTGTAGGAGTTATTCAGGGGTGAGGGAGAGACTGAGAACAGAGTTGGCTATTTTATCAAGGGAGGAAGGGGCACTTTACAGTTATAGAATGGGTTAGCAAGGGCAAGATAACGAGTAATGCAGGGCTAGGAAGGGGTAAGGCTGCTGGGTAACCTGGCTAGGTAGCAGAACTTTTAATACATATAGAAAGAATAACAAAACAAATTGAGAAAGTATCAGTTTTACTATTTGGTTGGGGAAACACGTACTTTATTGCTTCCCAAGGTACAGGGCTCTGATATAGGACAGCAAATAGCTTTACTTCTTAACTGAGGAGGCTGGAGTTATTTGTCTGTTGTCCTTAGTCTTCACTCAGGGATGGTCCTTTAGTCAAGAGCAGAGTTAGAAGGTATGAAGATTGAAAGAAGAAAGAGACGCTACAGCCAGGAAGAACTCACAGCAGCCAGAGGGGAAGTTCCAGTAATAAAAAATTGATTTTTTTAACATCTAACCTAGTACTTATCTATTAATTATGAACC
>NC_056739.1:722683225-722825725 GCF_019279795.1 Protopterus annectens
GCTTTGTTTGTAGATGTGTATTTTGTTTCAGCAAAAACTCAATGTTGATTTCCTCTTCTTGGATTCTATTTTCCATGTCATTTACAGTCTCTTCTATGCCTGTAATCTGGGACTTCTGTTGTTGCAAGTCTATATGTAACAAGTCTATTTGTTTTGTAGTTTTTTCTATGAAGGTATCAATTTTAGTATCCAGTTTATCCATCTTAGCAGTAAGTTGCTGGATTGTAGATATCAGAGACTGAAGTTCTTTCTTGATGCTGGAATCTTGAGAATTTGTCTTACTGGAACTCATTTCAAACAGAGAAACTGACAGGAAAATTTCCAAGGTGATTTCTGACAGGAATATTTTTAAAATTTTCTTTCTTTTTTAGATATTATTCAAGAAATAGATAAACCAAACATATTTAGAAAGAAAATTACTTCATAAATTAATTTTTAAAGTAATTATTTCCTGTCAGTGCAGTGAAATTGGTGGAGCTGAAGAAATCTGCTGCTATCCTGTGTTCATCCTTGGCCACGCCCCCTTGTTCTTCGGTGATGCTGAGTTCTGAATACACACATGCACTGATTTTGTCTGACACCTGATTTTAAGAAGTAGAAATAATCCTTGTTATAACTGTGCTCATTTCTAAAAGGAAACATTATTAAACAGCACAGTGGATGTGTGACATGCACATAATGAAACTTTCTGCTACAGTCCAATACAGATTATGGATAAATGCATCTATACCAGATATACTGAATACTCTACATTTATACTCTAACCTCCCTGCAAGAGCCCTCCCCCTTACTCCAGTTATCCAACCCCTGCCTCTGATCAGTAATCCATCCCCTATTTTGCTCACCATTCCCTATCTCTCACTCCTCCCACTTCCTTTTTACCTCTATAGCACAAATCAATTTCCCTGTCTCCACCTCTCCCCAATCCAGATTCTCATCACCTTCACTATTTTTCTGTTTTTCTTTCTCCCTCATCTAATCTATTGCTCCTCCCTAAACCTTCTTACCTTTCTTACACAATCTCAGTACATTCAATAATTACTCTCTCCTCATCTCAAGAATATACCCACATAAACTAATCAGCATGCTAATTTCTTTCCTCTTAACTCCCTTTCTGTTCCTCCTCTCTGGATTATCATCATATCACACTAACCTACTATACCCTCCACTGTCACCTACTCTTACCCAAGTAAATTCCTCTTGCAATTCATCCCTGCACTTCCCTATCTCCCCCTCTCTTTACAATACCTCCTGTATTCAGTTTCACAAATTAAAGCATGTCAATCTTTCTCTCTCCTCCTCTAAACTAAAGATCAAATCCACTTCTTTCTACTATTATTTATCTAAACCCAATTATCCTGCTATAACACTCTTTACAGATGGGGACAGCCACCCCAATCCTGGTCAATCCCTTCCTCCCACCTTACCACCACCACCTTGACTATTGGGCACCAACTCCCCGCCCCTCCAACTAAATACATGTCTATCTACTCTATAAACCTACAAAGTCTCCCAAACAAAAATAACAGAACTACACATCTGGGTTGCCCACTACGCTCCCACATCCTAACTCTCTCAGAAACGTGGCTCAAACCTCATATCACAAACTCAGAGATTCTACCCCATGGCTATAACATTTTCCGACAAGACAGGCTTTCTAAAAAAGGGGGGCAGTGTTGCTATCATGTACTTAGAACAGCTTAGCTCCCCCCACCCCTTCCTGACTTCTCCCCTGCTGAACTTATCTTTCTTAACTGTCACCTTAACCCACACAAAAAAATTGCCATACATCTATCTATACACCTCATAACAATATTCAAATTCTTCAATCTATGTTATCCTGGATGTCCCAACATCTTTCCTATGAGACAATCTTACTAGGTGATGTAAATATTGACTGGAATAAATGCTCCCCCTACTCCCCTACCCTTAGTATTAACCTCTTTCGTTTCAGTCAACTTATTACTACTCCCACCCGCTTCAATAAAAACTCCAGCTCCATTGTTGATTGGATCTTAACTTCCAACCCTGATCATTACCATACTCCTACCACTTTAATAGACTCCTTAAGAGATCACCTCCCAATCTCATTACTAAGACTATCTTCTCAAACCCCAAAAAAACACCTTAATAGAGACTGCCGCAACTTGTCCCACTTTAAAGCAGAAACTTTCAACAACCAACTCTCCCATGTCAGTTGGTCTAACCTGTATAATCTTCCTCTAAATTATGCTGTTTGTGAGTTTAACAATACTTTCCTAAACATACTAATCAACCTAGCACCCATCAGGAAAATTAGGATCAAACCTAATCCCGCACCATGGCTCTCTAAAGACACCCTTTCCACTATGAAACATAGAGACAGTACCTGGAAACAATGGGTAAAGTCAAAATCTGTTTCTCTCTTCCTTAAATTCAAAGAACTAAGAAACCTTACTAAAAAACTCATTATCTGTGGCAAGAAAACATTCTATCAAGAAGCCCAATCCACTCACATCTCAAACCCAAAGAAATGTTGGTAGACCATGAAGAACATTCTCCATCCAGGGAAACCTTCTACACCCAACCCCTTCCTCAATAAAACTCCTCTTGAAACCACCACTATACTAAACAATGACTTCATTGACTCTGTTCGCAAACTAACTCCCCCTGACAATATCTAATAACAACCCCCCACCCCCTCCACCACCTGCCTTCACACAGCCTTCTCCCTGAAACCTGTCTCCACTGCATATATAAAATACCTTTTACAGAAACTTAAACCCTATTCTCCATCTTATGACATCTTACCCCCCCCCCGCCAATTTCTAAAAGTTGCAGCCAGTTCCATAGCATATCCCATCTCCATCCTTATCAACCATTCTATCAAAGAATCCTCAGTCCCAAAAGTTTGGAAATCCTTTTAAACTATTCCACTGCACAAAGGAGGTAACTCCACCAACCCTTCCAATTTTCTTCCTATAGCCATCGTCTCCTCTCTCACTAAAAGTTTAGAGAAATGCATTCATAGGCAATTTCTTAAATATCTACTTCAGGAAAATCTCCTCACCCCACTCAACATGGATTTAGGCCCCATCACAGCACATCTAGAGCTCTTCTATCCTTTACCCAGACTATAGCAGAGGCAAGAAATAACAATAAACTGGTATCATGTCTATACCTTGATCTCTCTAAAGCTTTCAACACCATCTCCCACCTCAAGCTCCTTGCTAAACTAACTGAACTCAACCTCTCCACTTCCACTACTCTCTGGTTCTCTAGTTATCTTAACAACAGACTGCAATCTGTTAGATGACAGTCCTCCTGCTCGCCTTTCTTACCTATCCAAACAGGTGTACCCCAAGGATCCATTTAGGCATCCTTCTCGTTACCATTTTTACTAACAATCTCCACTCTGCCTGCTGCACCTCTTCACTGATCCAAGTACACTGATGACTCTACTTTAATCACCCTCTCCAGCGCCCCTACTGAACTTCTCTCCTTCACACAGTCTTCTTTTAACACCATTGAACACTAGTTCGCCAATAGCCAACTCATCCTTAACCCAAAGAAAACTAAGTTTCTTCTTTTCCTTCCAAATTCTATAGCCAGCCTTAAAACCTCCTTCAGCCTCTCTTCCCTAGATAACACCATCATTCATGCTGAGTCCCATACCAAACATCTAGGAATTGCAATTGACGATCAACTGAAATTTGACCACCATATACAACCATCCATCAAAAAGCCAGACAAAAAGCCAGTTTACAGTATAGAAATAAGAAATTCTTCTCTCTCACCTCTAGGACCTCACTTGCTCAAGCCTACCACTTCCTCTGCCTACTCTGCACTTCTTCCTTATTTACATACCTACAAACAAATCTTTTAACCAAACTTGAACAAACTTATAAACAGATAGCTAGATTTGCCTGTAACTTCCCGTACAAATCCCATCACTGCATTGCCCTTAAACAACTGCAGTGGCTTGAATTCCCTCAACTACTCCAGCTTTCACAACTACAGATGACACATTCCCTTCTGTACAAACCTGCAGACTGTCCTTCTCTGCCTACCCTCCTGTCCCTATACAAACCTTCTTAGTCTCTCTGTAGTGCTGACCAAATGCTACTTGACACCTACAGACCTAACAAAACAATAGGTAGATTACATTATAAATGCTACTTAGCTGAAAGTTGGAACAAACTCCCAACTAATCTATGCACTCTCCAATCTCCGATCCATTTCAAAAGAGAATTGAAAACCACCTTGCAAACACTCCCTCCTGCACCTGTCACCTACCTATCACATACTTCCCCACTAATCTTTACTGTAAAATATCTTTATATAAGTAATGCTGCAATGAATGTATTCATATTCATATTACCTGAATCTAACTTTGCTCTTGCTATCTTTGTGTGTGGAGCTTTTCTCCTCGAGTCTCCACTGAAAATGGCCCACTGGCTCAGTTGGACTAAACTGGTTAACAAAAGACAAACAAACAAACAAATACATACATAAATATTCTATAATGAATACTCTTAACAGATCAAAGCATTAATGTTGTTCTTTGCAAGGGCATCCTTCGATTCATACCATTCATGTACAGACCACTATTACTATGCAATCTTAAGTAGATGACAACACAAAAATAAAAAAAAGTGCACTGCTAAGGATTAAACTCTTTGTTCAGGTTAAAACTGACTTAGGGTCCTTTATAAATTTCTTTTTATATTCCTACAGTTTCAAGTATTTAAAGATAGTTCACTTAAGAAACACAGTTCTGTGACCTAACCAGTCTTGCTTTTAGTGTCAGGTTTAATTATAATCACTGATAGTGACACAGTCATATCAATCCATCTATGCAGCCACAATATCTTTTCCCCATTTTTGCACATAGGTTCAGGACAAATACTAATTTGTGATTCGGATTTCTGTTTTCCCTAACAAATTGCAATCTGAGAGCTGAAGCACAACTCCTATTCTGAATGGTGCAAGGGGGCTTGCCCCTTGCAAAAATGCTTTTGTTTGTGTTTTTGTTAATCTCAGCTGTGGTTTACAGTTGAGTAATTCTGAGATTTTATGATCACTGCTTTCTGACAGCATCACAAAACCTTTAAGAGTTAAATTAAGGAAGTCATCCTGTACAACCTCTCAGTACCAAAAATTAATGTAAGTAGAAAGCAGAATGTAGAAGCTGCATGCACAGTGGTAAAGGAATTACTTACCCTAGTTATACTCAACATCTGTATGTCCGTAGGCACACCTCTAACAGCAATCCAAGCTTAAACTCCTGTTTTCTTTAGCTTAAGAGGAGTGGGCTACTGACCAACTCAAAATGGATGAAATTTATGGGGAGATAATACTATAACCTCCACCTTATACAGTCTTCTACCACTGGTCATGTGATAAGGCCCATCTTATTACACTAGCTCAAAAAGAATACAAAAGAGTGAAATGTGCCCCCCCCCCAAAAAAAAAAAAATTGCAACAGAAACTTGCATAAGTCTGAGTAGTGCATATACACCTGCAACTGTTTATTAAGTCAAAAGTGATGGAAGAAAGCACTTTGTCATTCTTAACTTCCTTAAAATTTGCAATTAGTATGATCATAACCCAATGGCACTGGCAAAACTGAAATGTTGGTGGGGGGCTGAGTACCACATTTTTTATTACCTTTGGATTTGCTGATGAAGTATTTTCATGTAAACATGTTTTGTTTTGATTTGTTTTTGCAGTCCCTTTATATGTGGTTGGGTATGAATTCATACCCTGATGTAGGGTTTCTTTTCAAAGCCTCTTCATAGCTCAGTCCATGAGCACATGTGCAGCTTCATGCAGGCATTTGTACCTTTCTGGTCTGGGGTCACCAGTGCCACCATTTACCACTGATGATGGGTCTTCTGTGGGAAGTGGGCAAGTCTGTAAGTTGACACTGCTGCTAACAGATGCAGTCTTGGTTGGTTCCCTTATGTGCTGATGTTTGTAGACTGGGCAGACAGTGAGGTAGCCTACAGCAATGTACTTTTTCTGGACCTTAAAATGGTAACACCTCCCAGACCATTCCACATACCCAGCTCAGTGAACATTCTGTATCCAGATCTGATTCAGGACTATGACATACGATTAGGGTTGCCACCTTTCATTGTGGCCATAAGCACACCAAGGCCACACCCCTCACACCTCACATAACCCCCCCTCTCCCCAACCACTTTCCTCCCATTTTGTCATGTCATCGGCACATCAGGTGAGGAGGAACACCCTGTTTTCCATTTGCAATGCTTTATTTTTTCTGTCGATTTAAGAAACTCCGATACTCTGTTTGTTTTGTTAAAATAGTATACCAGAATTTGTACAGTGTTTTCCAGACTACCAGACAACTGGTTTGGTTGTTAGATAGTCTAAAAAATGGATATGTGGCAATGCTACATATGATACACATACAGTCACCACCACCACCAGCAGCACATCACCCATGTATCTCCCCTCCAGGAGTGGTGAGTAGGCAGAGCCTCTTCATCCCCTTCCTTCCCACACCAGCTTCATCAGGCAACTGAATCACTTGCTGTACTCAGGTCACCTGGGTCACACTCAGCTTCATCCCTTTACACCAGCAGAACTAGTAGTATATAAATATGTTTGGATGTGTTGATGCTGGATGACTATTTTTAATCTTCAATGTTCTGTTATTATTAAATGTACAGTGCAATATTTTCTGTGTTATATTTTTGGATTTTTTTCTAATAAATTAATGTCTAAAAATGGGTTGCTATGGTCCACATCTTTATCCAGTCAAATAAATAATTAAATAAGCAGACAAACAAACAAATAAATACACAGAGGTAAATAAATAAAATAGAATGTGCTAGCTGCCCATAAAGATGATTGTTACTACTATTAACTGTAGTATTTTAAATTATATGTCCATTTGTGCAGTTTCCAGCCTAGATATGAGATTGTGTTTTATGAAGACAAACCCCAAAATTCAGTAAGGTTTCATGCAGGAATAGCTTATTCCTGCATGGAAACGACTGTTTAAGAGCAGCACGGCAGGACATCATGCACAGTTATGAAGGCACGCTGGCTCTGCTCCTAAATGGACATGGAGCGTGGAGCAGAACTCTCACAATATACACACCCCTGCATTCAAGAATTGCAATTACAATGAGCAATCCCACCATGGTAACTATCTGTATGCAGAGAACTACCAACATAGTGGTTGTTGCCTAGCCAAGTGTGTTTGTGTATGAGACATGGGTGGAGAGTGTTCTCTGGGTAATACAAGGGTTGCCTATATTGTTCCCCAATCCATAATGTCACATGTAGGGGTATGGATTGTCTGCACCAGCCTCTCTGCTGTTTGACATCTGTTGTCCTTGTAAGGTGGACATTGTGACATATAATAGGTCCTCCATATAAGAAATTTGCAAAACACACATCACAATGAGTCCTGTTATTACACAATCACAGCTACCTCCACACAGGACACTGATGACAAAAACACACACACACACACACACACACACACACACACACACACACACACACACACACACACACACACACACACACACACACACACACTTGACAGTGCTGAGATTCAAACCTCCACCTAGTTATGTAATGCTACTTCAGTACACTGCATTTATCACACACACCATGTAGCTTATAGGGTTAGTTTTTCCCGAAAGGTGTATTTCAAGGTGAATGACATCAGCAGGCTTGCCAAAGTAGAACAATGGAAAGTGTAGTGGCTGTGAATAACCTCAAAAGCATTGACTCCTACACAGACAAACACACACACACACACACACAGAGTTTCACAGCTGCCACATCTGGGAGTAGAACTCCTACCTAACTAGTACATCACACTACAGCATTACACAGTTATAGCATGCACCACAGAGCTTATAGGGCTACTTCTTCCCCAGAGGTGTATTTCAAGGTGAATTACATCAGCAGGCTTGCCAAAGTAGAGCAATGGAAAGTGTAGTGACTGTGAATAGCCTCAAAAGCATTGATCCCTACACAGACACACACACACACACACACACACACACACACACACACACACACACACACACACACACACACACACACACACACACACGCAGTCGCCATGTCTGGCATTGTAACTCGTACCTACCTAGTACACCACACTATAGCATTACACAGTTATAGCATGCGCCACGGAGCTTATAAGGTTACTCCTTCCCCAAAGGTGTATTTCAAGGTTAATGACGTCAGCAAGCTTGCCAACATAGGGCAATGAGGAGTGCAGTGTGTGTGAATGGGCCATAATCCATTGATCTGGAAGCACACACACAACTCTCAGTCACACACAGGTTTACATTTAACAGGAAAGTGTATACAACTGCTAGATTAATGACTTATACAGTCATGTTACACAGTTATCACAAGCACCACAGACACAATATTGCTGCGGGATACCAGACCCAAATGTCTACAGTGATTGACATTTACACATCATGTGGTATTGGCCAATTGGATATGTGCTGGGTGGGACAGGTCTCATGATGGGAAGCTCTTTGTCACTGTCTGTCACTCTCTTCCACACATCTATGTATGTGTAAGTTTGGCCTATTATAGTGTGTTATCCTTGGATATATGTGTGTATTTCTATCCGATGTGTGTGCAAAGCATAACTGGTGTGCAATATAGAGAGTGTGCACAAACATCTGTGACTGACATATCTGTATAGTCCACTGTTGTTGACAGACATGGGCTTTATTTCTGTAAGTGTGGGAGCATGCCCAGTATGACCTTCTATAGCAAATGTGTGAATTAATTCCAGGTAGGTTGTACTCCAGTGCAGGCATTTGTGTTCTACACCTACAGCTAGCAACCTGTTTCTGCAGGATATCTGTAGATAGGTTGACAATATGGAGTCACAATGGGCAAAGGATAGTGGGATACTGTAACTAATTGTGTCTGTGCTGCTTCTGCTACAAGGGTTTGGTGTTAGCAGAGCTATTCAGACATATGTACTGTTTTACACTGTGATGTTTTATGTCATCAACTACTGATAGGTATACATATTTGCTTGCAGTAATTTCCCAGGGAACACAAGATGAATGAAGCTATGTCCAGTACTGTGGTCTGCAGCCTACATATTCTTGCACAATCATGCCATTCTGGAGGGAGAGCTGTAGACACTTACTGATGGGTCTGTATAAATGGTTCAGCACCTTGGTACTGTGGTGGCTGAGGATCCCATGCTTGTACATCCATCGACTTGACAGTATGGCCGTATCCTGCTGTGGCCATACCTCACAGCTGTACAGATTCACACAGGTTTCCCAGAGGCAAGGCCCATATTTCTGGTCATTACCCCTTCACATTGTGGTTTACGGGCAGGTTTGTAGCCACCCATGTGTTTGCAGGCAGGGATAGTATGTGCACACATCTGAGTTTCAGACTTCACACACTCCATGGCGTCCATGCTTCTACCCTGTCTGTTAGTCTAACCTCTTCTGAACATTATGCAAATGCTATCTGATAAGTATCCCTATAGTTATCACTTCATCCCAGCAGTATTTAGGGGTTGGTCCACAGTTCATGCAGTAGGACATGGTGGACATGCTACTGGGATTTGTTGGCATTGCCTTGCATTTGTGTTCTGTGGACTGTGTTATGTTGTTATTTGGGAGTCCATGAGATAACATACATTGGCAGTACGGGTGAGACATAGGCCTTTGACAGAGGACTGTAAGGCATTTGGTAGTGATTCAGGACATTTGTAGCAGGCTGGTGCATTGTGTCACTCCTACAGTCTCAGGCTGCAAGCTACTATATTCCCCTGGAGTGACAGGGTAGGTGTGCAAGGTGTTAATGTCAATAGTTTCTGTCCTTATTGATCCATTGGTGTGGATGCTGGCAGGGTGCTGCTTACAGCTAGAGACACACCTGCATGTGACACCTCTTCAGCATGCTGCATTCTGTGGCTATTCCCATACAGAGGTGGGGGTTATGTTGCACTCATTCCCAACAGCAGGGATAAGACCTGTGAGGAACCTGTGGCTGATGTTGGGGTGAGCTGGGTGCATATATGTACAGAGATACAAGCGGTTTCTCAGTACTTCATACCTGCGCCTTTTGTGGTCTGCCAGTGGTTGGCCAGATGACATCAGTATTCCATACTACACAGCGAACTAATGTCCTGCTAACCTGTATGTACAATTCCCAAGGTGTGTCCATTTGACAGTAACATTTTATATACTCTCTGTCTAGCGTACTTCCACCTGTGTACTGTTTGTATGTCTGGGCTCACATTAATGACATGTCCATCTTTCAGATGGTGACAGATATTACATCCGAACAATTAGTATGGATTACTGCTGGATTGTGTCTTGCTGTGATGCATTGTGTTTGGCACTGCAGTTGTGAGAACTTGGCCCTGTCATCAACAGTACTGGCCATTGGCCACTGGGACACAGGCCTCCATGCCTACATGCTGACCACTTTCACACAATATACAACACAGTACAACCTAACACACAGAGCCCTGCATATTGCACATGTGCTACAATATATCCTGCTACTTTGGCAAGCTCAGGTAATCTGTGCTCCACTGTTATTATACCTACACATTCATGTTGCTACAGTTCTACATAGGATTGTGGGGAGGGGCACACCTGACAACTGTAAATATTTGCTAAGACTGTACTGGTATTTCAGGTACTCCATTTCATTCTGTATTCTGACCTATCGTGCAGACTAGAGGCATATCAGTGTACTAGAAGTTCTTAGGTTTATTGACATACATTTCAGTTTCAGACTTCTTACCCTTCAGAACTAACATCCCACTGCCTGACCTGCTGTCTGTCTGTGTAGGTCTGGTGGGAGGCTTTTCTCCATAGCCATCAATCAGAGTTCTTAGCACAGCCTTTCGTTGTGTTTGCCTACACCTGTCCTGCTGTCTGAGACTGTTGTTGGGTATGTAAACTTCACTGACATGCATGTGTGTGTCCTTTGGACACACATTTGGCCCACCACATGTTCTGCAGTGGGTTTTATCACCTTGTCTAGTGCTGCCTACTATGTTGACACAAGTATTTGTTAAGGATTTCATGCTGCCGATATAGGTGCTTACTATCTACTGGCATCCCATTCAGCCACCTGATTCCCTAACATGCTTACATTCATACCATAGATACAGGTAGCAGAACATACTACTACATTCAGCAATTGATAGTGACTGTGACTTACCTTGTGGCTGTGCCAGTATTGAGGATGGTGCTGGAGGGCTGACTATGTCAGATGCAAATAGTACACTTCCTATACATGGTTAAGCACAGGTTGTGTCATGTTTGGCATCCCTTTTACTGTATGTGTTAGTCGGAGAGAGGTGTCATTCCATGAGTTCCAACCATGTCACTGTATGTGCTATGCGTTGCCTCTTTACCAAGGCCTGGGCATACTGGGCATGCCTTCTTCTGCTTACTGGGGCAGGCTCAGGTTGTTCCTCCTCCGAGTCACTCTATGCTTGTGCAGGTCTTGTCATTGGTGGGGGGCTGTGTGGCCCTGCCCTATTCTGTTCCTGATGCAGCTGTTACCGTAGGATCATATTGTGTAGAATGGCAAATACAATGACAATTTGGGTACATGTAGCTGGTGAGTACTGCAAGGCTCCACCGGATATGTCCAGGCACCAGAACCGTGACTTGAGCATCCCAAACACATGCTCTATTATGATTCTGGTCTGTGCGTGTGCCTCATTATGGAGTTCTTGTTTGGATGCGTGTGCATTTCTGATGGGTGTCATCAGCCACAGCTCTAGTGCGTAACCAGCATCCATGACTAAGTGGTCATATGGGATGTCCCCATTGGCAAATCTCTGGTACAGCTGCATCATATGCCAGATGTGGGAGTTGTGATAGCTTCCAGGGCTGCCAGCACACACATTCATTATAATGCCCTGGGCATCGCACACGACCTGGAAGTTGGTGGAGGGAAGCCCTTGCAGTT
Organism: Protopterus annectens; assembly: GCF_019279795.1. Lineage (NCBI taxonomy): Eukaryota > Metazoa > Chordata > Ceratodontiformes > Protopteridae > Protopterus > Protopterus annectens. The sequence goes on from NC_056739.1 coordinate 722,695,187, forward strand.
TATGTAGACCCTACCCCGCTCACCTGGTGGTGCTTTGATGTGTATGTGCATGTAGTCTATAGCACCCACTACCTCAAGGTATTCTGCTATTTGGTGGAAGAGACGCATATTGCTGGTCAACGCCTCACGGGTGTTGAGGAAATATATGTGCTCACCGGCATGTGCTGACATGGCATGGCATCCAGAAAATGGTGGAGTACCCTGGATGCTGATGCCTGTGAGATCCCCATGATATCCCCAGTTGGCCTTTGGAAGGTACCTGTGGCTAGTATTCTTAAGCCTACACATACCTTGGTATCCACTGGGGTGGGTTTCTCACTGCTGGTTCTGTGTGTGAGGTGTGGCCGGCACAGCTCAACAATTTGCTGTAGGAGGTCCCTGTCCACCCTATAGCGCTCCACTATCTCCAGATCATGTAGCCCCTGGTAGTTAGCCTGGGTCTGTACACTCTTCTCCTTCTCCTCACTGTGGGTTGGTTAACAACATTCTCTTCCTCACCACCCTCAACCTCTTCCACATGTTGATTTATGAGAGGGAATGCAGCCCCTATCATTTTGTTGCTTTTGTTAGGTAAAATTTCCCCATTTGTGTACACCAGTGGTGTAGAGTTTGTGAGAAAAAACAGAGGGAAAGGTGTTTGCATAGTTTATAGTAGTGTGCTGGGCTGGTCTGCTGCCTGTGTAATTGGCTGATTCTGATACATTTCACCTGCCAGCTATGCTAGTTCTCCTTGATTACCTTCCTACTGCTGTTTTCCCTTCCCATTGCCTTCCTGTTTAAGACCTGAGGCGAGCCATGCAAACTGAGTGCTCAGATGTGAACGGAGCTGCTATTTCCTGGTTTCATTTTTTTTTTTTTTTTTTGTTTAAAACCTGGTGCATGGCATGCACATCCGTTTAGGCAATATAAAGAGTGCTAGGCAACTTCAGACACACCCCCTTCCTTAGCTCTGCTAAGCTAAGGGCAAACCCAAGCCACAGAGCTCCAATAAGCTTGTAGTATGCCTGACACACCCCTTTATGATGTCAGCTAACTCTTAGGCTTGCACCATGTTTTTCCTGCACCTACACGGTTGGGTGCAGGGCTAGCCATGAGGGGAAATCTGTGATTCAGTACCATTCCGCTCATTTGCATAGAATTGCCTGCTAATGCCTAGTTACAAGTCTGACACTGAGCCTTCCCTCTTAGCAACCACTATTCACTGGCCTTGTTGTCTTCTGCCTGACATTGACTATAATGGCAAAATTGTGATTTTGCATAAAAAAAAATGTTTTTTCAAGGTTTTAGTTTTATTTTCGGGCCAGTCCCATTTGCGCACTGCTGCCCTATGCTTAAACAGCCGAAATCGGACAAAAAAAAAAAAAAAAGTTATGTTTTGTTATTTTGAAACTGTGTTCCATGCCAATGGCCATTGGCATGCCTTCCACATTATATACACTCTTTATTTGGAGCTCTCATGGCTCCATTTTGTAGTTTGCAGAAATGTACTTGGTTATTAACCAAGTACATTTCTGCAGGTTACACTAATCCTGCATGGACAGTTGCCAGCTTCCTGGATTGCTAATTTACCTTATTTGCATGGTTTTCACCTGCAAATGGGGTAATTAGCATACAGGAGCAGTGTCCATGCAGGAATTGTGCAGGAGCACTCGTGCACATACCGGGAGCATGTTCCTGGATCTCTCGGCGGCCATATAGCCTCCAGCAGCTCTTGCACTATAGATTGCTAAATCCCATGGAAAGTCTTTATCACATGAATGGTAAGCACTATGCTTTCTGTGACAGCACTTTATGTGTTGCTTACAGTTATGTAAATGAGTCCGGAGCTTTAATAAAGGTCTTTGTTATTCAGTGTGTATAGAATTTTGAAACAATATAATTTTTATCAGTTGCAAATGCAAAACATATCACATCAACATTCCATGTTTTCAATCATGGGGGAAAGACAAAAAAATTAACTAAAGTGTTGCAGTAATTCTTTTTTCTTGCTGGCCCCTTCTACTTCTTTTTCCTGGTTACCCCAGTGCCCCTGTACATCAATAGATCTACCATCCACTCCTACTGCCCCAGACTATATCCATTCTCAGGCTGTAGCCAGCACAGAACCTGCATTTATTACCACAGAGAAGTGCTATTTACTCAACTTCTGTTCTTTATGATTAAATTCAAAGTAGGAAGTTACAGCTCAAGATCGGACGAAAAAGTACTACAATGCAAAATGATGATGGGTGGCAGGTAGAGCCTCTTCATCCCTGTTGATGGGCAGCACAGTGGTGTAGCAGTTAGTGTTGTTGCCTCACAGCAAGAGGTACTCCAGTCTGATTCTTGTCTGGGGTGCCTTCTGTGTGGAGTCTGTACATCCTGTCTATGTTCTCATGGGTTTCCTCCAGGTGATCTGGTTTCCTCACACATTCTAAAGACGTGTCTGGAGTGTTTCTCCCTGAGTCTCTGCTGAAAATGGGCTTTGTCCCAGTTGGACTTTCCTGGTAAACAAATGTTAAATAAAATAAATAATTTACTGAATTATCTTTAAATATTGTATGTTACCATACCCTTGCTATAATCGCAACACAATCATGACAGCTCCACTCTGGACCCACTTCTTTGTCTGAGAAGTAGAGTTCTGATTAAAAAATAGGGAAAAAAATATGATTAAGTGCCAGGTTAGCATCTTTGAGCAATGCATAAATAAATCCCCCATGTGTGTGTGTGTGTGTGTGTGTGTGTGTGTGTGTGTGTGTGTGTGTGTGTGTGTGTGTGTGTGTGTGTGCATCTGTGTACATTTTGTGTTTCTAACATCTCCCTTACTATGATAATGTGCATTACAGAATGCTCTAACGCCCCTCACTCCCCTGGCCATATCACAGCAGCATGTCAGAAATGTACAGCATGGGTATAGTGCTATGTTGCTGTCCAGTCTAATAAAATACAATGCAGAATATGCCAGCTTCGGTCAGAAAAGTACTAAGTGCTAAATGCTGCCTTATGGAATTATTTTAAGCACACACAGAGTGACACAGACACAGACATGTGCATGCATGCTCGCACACACAGAGACATGGGTCCAGGACTAATTCTCGAGTGGCTGTTTCACCGAATGTGAAACGGCCGGGCATACTTATGTGAAGGTGATTTTCACCGAAGAAGCACATTTGCATAAGTATGCCTTCTGCAGAGATCACACTACAGTGAGGATAAGGGAAAGTTCCCTTTTCCCCACTGTAGTGCGTCCTCGGAGTGAGAATATAAAAGTAGGGGGGTGTGGGGGGCACACGTAAATGCAATGTTTTTTTTTTTAACACACTTTAACGAAAATGCTTTTTTGGTGAAAGTGCTTTCGTTAAAGTGTGTTCGGGGATAGTGGATTCGGACTGTTCAATTTTCATCCAGCAGTCCTGGATTCCAGACACACACACACACACACACACACACACACACACACACACACACACACACACACACACACACACACACACACACACACACACACACACACACACAGAAAAGAACATGCACAGACATATTCACAGGGATATCCACATATCCACACAAACAAATGGACACACAGAGACACACATATACACTGAGACCCACACAGAAACACAAATGCACAGACTCTCAGACACACATACAAACACAAACACATGCATACATACATAGGCACAGGCACACATACACAAACACACATGAAAGCAAACTTACACAGGCACACAGAGTCACACAGTCATATATGTAGACATATAGGCACACACACACACACACACACACACACACACACACACACACACACACACACACACACACACACATACATGCAGCTCCATAATCATTTACACATACTCTCTATCTATCCATTTTTAAAGATACAGTATATGACAAATTCCATTAGAAATAATCAAGGAAAATGATTACTTTTCCAAACTCCATCAAAAAACAACACAAAAATATCCTTAAAAAAACTATAAAATGTCAATTAGATAACACAGAGGCCATATTCTAAGTGTAATAATGCCCTCTGGAGAGGACATTATAAATGATTAATTTACCTTACCGACAGAAGGAGGCACTTTGCCTGGGTTGCTGGGCTTCACGACACTCCTGAACTATCTGTTTTGCCCTTATAATGCCCATCTATTTTGGCATTATTAATTACAGGGTTCCTATTGTATGATCAAAGACGCAATGCTTTGAATGCATCTTGATCGAGCATGAAAGCACAAAACAGCAAAATAGCAAAACGACATATAAGCAATTTCTTTCCCTGGGAAAGAAATCGCTTGGCTGCCTCTGTTACTTTGCCATTTTTGTCACTGTAGTGCAATCTCGGAGTTGGTATATTTAAGTAGGGGGGTTGTGGGGGCAAAGCCCCCCACTTTATATAATGTTTTGAAGTTTTTATTTATTTTTAAAAAAATTGCTATTCCGAATGTTCGGAATTATAAGATTTTGCTTACATGGTGTCGATAAATCAGCGTTCACTTTTTTAAGCATTCACTAATTTAATATAGACCCTGAGTTATTCAGAGATAGATGGAAAAGTCTTTAGATGCATTTCAGATGTTCCTGAAAGCATACATATTTTAACCCATGGGGTTATTTCATCTGCAGTTTATTACCAATGAATAGCCAAGTTATTTAACTTTTCAACATACCTGTGTTAGGAAGTAGTTGTTCTTATGATATGAAATACAAATCAGCCTTAACAAAAATATAATTGCTTTCAGTGCACTTCTACTACTTTAAATACGTTTTTCTCATCTTTGCAGGAATATGGCATTATATACCTAAACTCATTTTCCTGAAATTTTACTACTGATTATTACAAATTTTTGAAGATATAAATCAACTTGTGTGCAATTTTGTATACATGTTTAACCACATAAGAGCCACAAGGCACATAGTGCTCTTTATAGAAGCAGACCAGGAGCGCTCTCTATTTAAGAGAGTTCCTCAAAGCCACACAGTATGCAGGAAAACTGAAGGAATCAGAAAAAAATATATATACAAAAAAACTTGTTAACAAGTCAGTCTTTATTCCCTGTTGTATTTCTAATCTTTTCCTAAATCTAGTAAACTTTTCTAACTTTGCTAATTTTAAATGGCTAACTTCTACAGTTTCCACATGCCATAAATAGGATCACATCTTATCAACTGCCAAACTGTCATTGCACCATTCTATACTGGAAGGTAAATTCTCCTATCAACAGAAAAATTATCCTCAGCGCAATTTCAAAATTACTTTTTTGATGTATTGCTACTGTGATGATTTCACAGTTCATCCACTAATGCCTTAAAATGACTAGCTTGGTTTTATATTGTCCAGTTTCCGTTAAAAGGGCAAGTAAGTAGTTTTTAACCAAACTTGCTGGGGGACTATGCCCACCACACACAACCTAACCTATATATACTAACTCCAGGATCGTACTACTGTGGGGAAAAGGGCATATACACTGCCACTACCATTTTTGGTGAAATGGGATTCAGTCAAATGAGTTTTCAGTGATTTGAGCTTTCAGCGATTTGACCTCAGCAAAGTGAAATAGATTTTATATATATATATATATATATATATATATATATATTTATATATATGTGTGTGTGTGTGTGTGTGTGTGTGTCTGTGTGTGTGCATATAGAATTTGCTGTTTGAAAAAGTTTCTATATAACTGGTGACACCAGTCACGTAATGCATTACCCATTGTATAGTATGACAGTTCATTTATCACTCACACGATCCCTTACATATACCATTTATCCATCTCTGTCTCTTTCCTTTTAGGTTTAGATAACTGATTTCCTGTTCATTTCAATGAGAGGTGGCAAATGCTATTTTTATTGGCCAGGGCTTTACATAAGATATCTAATTATTGTGAATTTGTTGCCTTATGGGCACCTTTCTGTTGTAGCTCTGAGTACGTTTCTATACTTTTTCATATTGTTGTTGATTTTGCTGTATTTTTTATTAGCACAGTAAAGATTATGTTGAGATCAGTTACATTTATAGTCTAGTCCTGTGCTTTAGTTTGCTTAAAGTTATTTAATATACTTTTATATTTATGTCTGTTCTGCAGATAGTGCTATATTCCCATCAGCTAGATGTTGTTGTGACATTCTTTTATTCACAATTATTTTATCATATTCTTTTCATTCTAATTTTGATAAAAAAATTTCTTTCATGCAATAATTTACAACATCTCAGTATATTTAGAAAGTGCTTCATAATGTTTGTCCTGTCTTCCTACCTCTTAATAATATCTGATTTTGCATACATATGTTCATATTCTCTGGTCAACCTAGGCTCATTTTGGGCACAAGCTGACTGATGGAGTGGCAGGGGAGGGTTGTGGGTGCCTGTCCTGCGGTCTGAGGGTGGTAGATGGGCATTCCTTGTATAGATCCCTGGTAGAGGCTGGGGACATTGCATGAGGGGGCGTAGCTCAAGGAGGGGAAAAGGGTGGTGGGTATGGCTGAGCTGCTGCAGAGGCAGGATGATAAACAACATGTACCCACTGTAGTCCCACCCCTCAAGCACTACCATGTTGTCATGTATTGAGGGTGAGTGGTGGGTAGGGAATAATTGCAAAGAAATGCCAGCTGAATGTTGACCCTTAGGATGCTCTTAGGATCCATGCCTGCCCCCAGCTGTCTGGAGTAAGTCCAGAGGAATAGGAATAGCTGGGCAATCCAACATGGATGTGGATCAGTGAGTAAGGAAGTCGTAATACGATGCTAGGGACCATAATATCTATTTACCTATCTATCTGTCTGTTTATCTATCTATCTATCTATCTATCTATCTATCTATCTATCTATCTATATGTGCGTGTCCACATTCTCTCCTGTTAGAAGAAAATGGCTTAGACTTTTGTAGACCCGAGACATCTTGTGTTCCATGCTGCGTCAAGAATAATTATCGTAGGGGGCATGGCCAAGATGAGCACTGAGTAACAGCACTTTCTCTCTGCTCTGCCTTTACAGAGTATTCGTGACAGGATTTTTTGAATTTATCTATCCTAATCTTGTTTTTTACATATTTGTAATCTACTAATCATCCTTTAGGATCGTATATAACAATTTTTGCAACTTTTTTATTTTTTCCTGTCAAAAAGTACTTGAGAAAATATTTTGGCTTCAGACTACAGAATGAGCTACTCCAAATTTACACTTCAAGAAACAACTATTAAGAAGGAACTTCAATCACTGTTATCTAATATTCAAAAACTGTCAGCAGAAATTGATAGAATGGATGTAAAACTGAACAACTTCAAAGAAAAATGTTCCCAATAAACGGAAGTGTTACACGAAGACCTTAAGCAACAAAAGAGACAGATTACTGGTATAGAGACTTCACTGAATGATAGAATTCAAGAAGAGGAGCATAATATAGACTTTCTCTTGAAACAAAATACTCTTTTACAAACAAAAATCGATCTAGAGAATATAAGAAGTAATATTAGACTTTTTTGGCTTGCTTGATAATGTTGAAAAAAGGTAATATGGAAAAATTCTTAACTTCTTGGCTCCCTGAGGTACTGCAGCTTTCTGAAGCTCTCTCATATGGGTTAGAGAGAGCTCACAGGTCCTTGGCTACTACAAAAAAAAGGTAAATCCAATTATATTAAATTTGTTATAGTGAAGTTTCTATCATCTCATGACAAGACATAGAAAACTTTGCTGGTTTTCCCTGGTGGTTCGACTGTGGAGAGGCTTTGATTCATTTGTTTTTTTCTCTTTTTCTTTCTTTTCTTTTTTGCTGCTGGTTGTGGAGAAATGGTGGGTTTGGTATGGATTGATATATTTGTGGTGGTCTAGTGGTTTGCTGGGTTTGGGAGATGGAGTTTTTTGGATTTGCAATGTTTTATATTACCTCATTCCCTCCCTTTTGTCTTTTTTTCTGTCCATTTTTGTGTTTCCTGGTCCTGCCTCGAGGTAATCAACAGCTTTCTCAACGAAAAGCTGCAAATTTTTTCCCTCTTCAGTCTCGTGCATCTGAACTGCTGAACAACCCTGGTATGCAATCGCACTGCGGCTGCCACAACTGAAAGCAAGAAAAAAGTGTTGTTTCCATGGAGACGCTTACAGACTGAACTCTGTGCTGAGAAGCATTGCAAAGCTGGATAATACCTTGAATTGACAGTCTCTAATGTCATCTACAGGTCAAATAAAAGAACTGCAGCTAAGTAACCTGTATAATATGACTGTTATATTAAAGCATCTGTGAGTGTATATGAGCAGAGCACTTTTGATACATTTAAACCCTTATGTTTTTACACTTGCATTTATACTCCTACTATATTTAAGTAAAGCTTCTTTTGATTGGTATAACAAACATATAGCATATATAGCAACATCATTGAAATATTAAAAGGGTCTTTACATGAGACCTATGCAGAGTTTGATGTTCTTGTACAAGACATAGAAAACAGACATGGGAATAATTTTAGTACAGATAGAAGATAAATAATGAATGAAACATAACATATTCTGTATGAAATTAGCTTATTGCATACAGTATAGTTTGGGATGCAGATATTTACCATATTAACTAATGTGTTGCTATATTTTGAGGAAGACAGAAGCTGTTTCAGGTTAGCAAAGTTTTCAAAGGAAAGAAAAGGAATAAGGGAAAGGGCGGAGGGGGGAAAAAATCATAAATTTATGCTACATTCCTTCCTACAAAATACTGAAGACTTTATTGGAATCTTATCTTACAGTAGGAAACTATTATACAATATTTTTTACGCTCTTGTTTTCAGATACATGGAGATGGGGAAATAGTGTTGTTAACTATTGGCACACTAAAGAGACAGGATTAGTTTACTTATTGATCATTATAGCAATTCATTGCATATAAATTAGCTATGACCTTTATATTATTTGGTATACTATATGATTGGCTTTATGATATTTTAAACTCAATTTGACAACAGTTAAAATGAAACAGTTACATTTGACATATTTTGATTTGCTTCTTGAATGAGTACATACAATTGTAGTAGATGTATTTTACTTCATAATTGTTTTTTTTATCACATATACTACCATATAATGTTAAGAGGTTCTCCCGCTCGATTCTCGGCTGGAGCGCCTTCTGTGTGGAGTCTGCATGTCCTCCCCACGGTCGAGTGGCATTCAAAAGACATGTGTGAATGGGCGTGGCTTCGTTGAAGGTTGGGCATCGGGCTGGCACCTCGGCACCATAAAAATCGACTGCCAATCATTAGCAGACTGCAGTTCCTCTGTGGCGACCCCCATCCGTGAAAAGCCGAAAGAAAAACAACTACCATATAATGTTAAATTATGAAACAACAGATATATTTAGTTGGGGAGGAGAAGAGTGTTGTTACTAGTTTGATGGTTAATTTGGGGTTTTAAAAAGTGTCTATGTTATTAGTAAATGTTATAAGTTTTTGTTAATAGTTAATATGATGTTCACCAAGTCTTGCAAAATTGAATTTAATATAAACATATTTCAGTGGATAAATGTTTTATATATTTCATGGGCAAATTATAATTGTATTCCTAATAGTCAATTTCTATTGACTTATAAAATATGGGGGAAAAGGAGAATTAATCAACAACAGATATTAAGAACATTAACGTTTTATAACATCTTTAAAGTGTATATCATTAAACATTAATGGATTAAATAATCCTAACAAGAGAAGATCTTTAAATAAATATATTAAATTACATAATTCTCAATTAATATTTCTCCAAGAAACCCATCTATTAACTGAAGATATCACAAAATTAAAATCCAAATCTTACAATTTTTATTTTTATTTATTTTATTTATTTTACATTTGTTGACCGGGATAGTCTAGCTAGATATATGTCCATTTTCAGTAGAGGCCCGGGGAGAAAAGCTCCAAACATGAATATTGAGACAGTTAACAATACATAGAACCATTAAGAATAAATACAGAGGTGGCAATGGTCTAGTGAACAGTTGTAATAATACATTTGTATACTAAACAGTATTAGTAGAAATTAACTAAACAATTCTATAAAAAACTAAGCTAAAAACAATTCTACAAATCACACTAGAAGGTATGAGCAAGTCTTAGTTATGGGAAAGAATATATATGTCATTGTGTTATTCAAGAGGAAGAGTAGTACTATGATTTGGAAGTACAGGTTAAAGGAGAAGGGATAGGGTTAAGAACAGAAGGCAGTCTGGGTTAGTACATGGACAAAGCCAATGAGCTTTCAGATGTTCTTTAAGATGTTTTTTAAAAACATAAGCAGAAGCAAGGGTAGATAATTCAGCAGGAAGCTGATTCCAGGATTTTCCTGCAATGTTTGAGAAAAGTGAATCCCTGGCTTTGTTGTTGGCTTTATTTGAGGAAACTAGAAGCTTGTTAGCAGAGCGTAGTGTAGCTAGATTAGTGTAAGGTGTAATTAGATGAGTGAGGATAGGAGTGTTGTTAGGGTGGTACAGGGTCTTGTGTGTAACAAGTAATTGTTGAAAGAGTATCTGGTTTTTCAGTTCTAGCCATCCAAGTTGTTTGAGGTTAAGGCAGTGGTGAGGTTTAAAGGGGGAACATGTGATGAATCTAGCTATACTATTATAACAGGTGGAGAGTTTGGAAAGGTTGTTTTTGGATAGGTTGGTATATATAACAGAGGCATAGAAGAGGGTAGAAATAAGGTGGGTTTGGGCAATTGCTTTCCTTGCAGAAGGGGTAAGGAAGGGTTTTATTCTATAGAAGGTGCCAAGTTTTCTGTTTACAGACTTTATAGTAGAGTTTATGTGTTCATCGTAGTTGAGATGATTATCAATAGTTACACCTAGTAGGCGGGTTGTAGTCTCTGGGTTGATGTTGGTACCATTGTTAGAGGTTAAAGAGAAGAAAAGAATGGGTGATTTATGAGAAGGAGTAAAAAGCAGTAGTTTTGTTTTTTTAGGATTAAGGAGGAGGCAGTGTTGCATAAACCAGTTTTCAACATTCTGAAAAACAGTTTGGGTGAGGGAGTGGAGAGAGGATATATTCTTGGCTGTGCAGATTAAAGTGGAGTCATCGGCATATTGAATGCAGGTGGCTTGAGCTATGTTTGTGTGTAAGTTATTAATAAATAAGGAGAAGAGTAGGGGACCTAAGATAGAGCCCTGGGGTACTCCAATATTTACTGGAAGTAGTGAAGACAGATTGTTATGCCAAAGTACTGTTTGCTGTCTATTTTCCAGATAAGACCTAAACCATTGTATAGTTTGTTTAATAGTAGGTTATGGTTAACCATGTCAAAGGCTTTTGACAGGTCAATGAATAGAGCAGAGGAAAAAGAGTTATTGTTACTATTTTTATATATAGTGTCGGTAAAGGATAAAAGGGCAGTAGATGTGCTATGGAATGGCCTGAAGCCATGTTGGCAGTTTGCCAGTAGGTTATTTTGTAGTAAGTGGTTAAGCAGTTGTTTGTGAATACTTTTTTCCATTATCTTAGCTAATGGGGAGAGTAGAGCAATAGGGCGAAAGTTAGAGAGCTCAGTAGATGGTCCTCCTTTATGTAGAGGGATGATATGGGATATTTTCCATAAAGCTGGGATTTTGCCCTCAGAGATAGTTCTGTTAATAAGGATTGAGATGGGATAGTCTATGGCTTTTGCGGCAATTTGTAGGTATTCAGATGGGAGATGGTCAGCAGAAGGGGTACAAGGTTTCAATTTTTGAAGAAGCTTACAGATGAGAGAAGTAGATACAGGTTGTATTTAAAAGGTGGGTAGAGAAGTATTGCAGTTATTAGGTTGGGTAGCAGTGGGGGGTGGTAAAGAATTGGCTAGGGTTTGAATGGCATCTGTGAAATAGTTATTAAAGGCATCGGGGATTAGGTTGGAGTTGCTATTGTTGAAACCAGTTGGGTCAGGAGTAGTAGTGTGACCTGGCTGAAGAAGTTTGTTTATCCCAGACCAGAATTTTTGTGGAGTTTGTTGATTGGTTTGTTGAAGGTGTAGGAAGAAATATTTTTTGTCTCTAAGAATATCCTTTTTGGTGGTATTTCTTAGTTGTTTAAATTGGAGGTGGGTTGTTGTACATTTGGTAGATCTCCATTTGGCCCAGATTTTATTTCTGAGGAGTATCTTTTGCCTAGTTTGTTTTGTTAGCCAAGGGGCAGATTTGATTTTTATTCTAGTGGAGCAGTAAGGTGCATGGGAGTCTAGGATTTGAAGAAAGTTTGTATTAAAATAGGTGACGGCTTCGTCTAGTTCTAGATAGGTTAGTGGTGACCAGTCACATGCTTGCAATTCGGTTAAGAAGCTGTCTGGATTAAAGAATTTTTTTAAGCGGGAGGTTTTGAGATTATGAGTAGTTGCAATATGGACTTTTTGTCTAATAATGTAGGTAAACAAGAAAAATCAGAGAGCAGCAGTCCTTAATACAACCAAAAAGAACTCAATCAACAGATACTTCTGTAGTAGCTTAAAACGCGAATTTATTGTTTAAAATAGTAGCGTTTTTCGCTGTCTCTCCACAAGGCAGCTTCTTCAGAAAAGTGGATTACACAGTTTGGCGCCACATCTAGCATTTAAAAATAAAAGTAAAAGCGTGTCATCATGACATCACTGAATTTATTCACAATATATGTTAAAGATGCACTAACATAATCCTTAAAATAGTATGTTCGAGTGAGCGAACACCTTACCTAGCCGGTAAAATTGCCTCTAATAACAGTTAAATATACATATGTACTAAAATGAAAAGGCACAACGTGAAGTAATATTCTAAGTTACAGTACAGCTGAAAAGAAGTAACTATTTTAAATATGTTGACTGGTTGATGACTAGATCAAAACCAAGAACAGATAGTTCATCAAATGACAGTCAAAGTGGAGAACACTTAAAAACAGTAAAATAAACAATATAGTGTGAGATTTGTACAACCACATTGTTGAATACAAAAAATAATGAAATGGTCTGACATTATATATTATATTATGATCATGGGCAAATCGCCCCTCAAAAACCTAAAAAATGTAAATAATAATAAAAATGATATTAAGAATAAAAATAATAATAATCAGAAAATTGAAACTTATGTGAAGTAATAATACTAGTCTGTAGAAAGGGTTCTATTTGATGTAACTTCTCATTTTTAATAATACAGAAATATTACAATTCTCATTGAGCCCCGGGTAATGGAAGGCATTAAGCCTAATCTGCCATTCCAATTCATGTAATTCAAGTAACAAAGACAGAGGACCCCCTCTAATACTTGGGGGTACATGATCAATACCCATAAAGGAAAATTTATGGTCGGGAAATTTTTCTATGTGTCTAACTAGGGCGTTTTCCTGTTTGCTTGTCCTAATGGCATAGACGTGTTCGTATATACGTTGACGGAATTTACGATCCGTCTTGCCTATGTAAAAGGCAGGACAACTATGACAGAAAGCTCCATAGATCACTGATTTTGTGTTACAATTAATTGTGTGTCTTATATGATATTTACTATCATTCACTGAAAAAGAAGTCCCTGATTTTACACAGTGGCACCAGTTACAAGAGCCACAAATTGTAGACCCTTTAAATCTTGTGAAACTGATTATGAGCAGTCCTAATACACCTTTAATCTTCCAGTCGGAAGGCGTTCAACCGGAAGACATTCTTCAGAACTCTAGTTCTGAAACAAACAGACTTCTCCTGATGCTCTCTCAAAAAATTGATGCACTAAACAACCGGATGGATGCTTACGAGAATAGCAATCCTACTAACACTTTTTTGAACAGCATTCCAGCTGGCCAGCGCCTTCAAAGCGGTCCATCTACTTGCAACATTTTGGAGCAGGGTGAACAAGTTGGCGCACCGGCACTGTCCGTTTTAGAAGGCGGAGATATACATCCCTTGTCTGGAGAACAACAAAGAGCCAACGACAACAATAGGGAGCTTATTGGCGGTCCATCGATCTCCCAGTGGATCAACAATCTTGAAGCGTTTACTTTTCCTGGGGTGACCGGTATGGAACGACCGGCTTCTAATGGTGAGTTCAACTCCTTCGATACCATCTTAAATAATTTAAAACAACTGGATGTCAAAATGGTTAAATTAAAAAAACTACAGCTGGAAGTTTCTTACTTCCAGCAATGCCTAACTGAGAATATAGTACCGAAAGGTCTCCGGTCTTCTTTTACTCCTTCAGGCTTGATTCAAGGGCCTGATTTCTTGTCTGATTTGGTTTCACTTTTTTCTAGACAAGGTGCACAACTTTTGGAACTGTTAATTAAGCACTATTCACTTAACATCAATTTTTTGACAGATGAAATTAAACTGCTTGATAACAGTATCAAAATGGACATTAATTTTTTGCGGTTTAAAGTGGACTATGACCGGACTTTTATCAGTATTGAGGGGCTTATGGCTAAATTAAAGCAGAACAAAGTCAAAAAAATTAAACAGGGATAGAGAAGCTTACAGTCATCAACGTGCATTCCCTAAGCTACAGTTTGTACCTACTACTGGAACTGACAGCCTCGACTTGTTTGATTCTGAGGTGGTTCCTTCTACTTCTGGTATTCAACCTGTTGACACGAATCAACATGTAGCCAACACTAAGAGGCTTGACAGGCAAAATGGAAAGTTTTCAAACAACAATACCAAACCTAGAAATAATAATTCCAGTTCCAATTTTGTTAACAACAACAACAATTTTTTAGGACAACTACCACAACGCCCATATCAGACGAGGAGCAGAACTCGGAACAACTAACTTCGACGCACAATAGCCTTGAAGGTGCCGATAGTGTGAGTTCGGGTCTACGTATACAATATAACCATAAAGGTGACTTTAAAATATATAACTTCTCGGACAACATGCTTCCACCAGAACTTATTGAAATCATGTCTCGAGGCAACACTTTTGTGCCTAGTTCTGGATGTGACATTACCAGAACCATCTTGGACTTAAAATGTTACATCAGGAAGTTGAATTTAGATTTATTATTTAACAATTCTATTGCTCTACCTAGAGTTGAGTTGAAAGTTCCGAGTACCTTTAACCCCCCATTACATCCGGGATTAAAGGTGTTTGAAAACATCTGTGAATTAGATATTAGAGATTTGTCTGACTCAAATAAAGTATCTAAGAGTTATTCACAGCATAACATTACTATGGAACAGAGAAGGGCATTGTCTGATTTTAAACTTTTACCAGTCAGGGTAATTAAACCCGATAAAGGGGGCGGACTGGTAATCTTCAATAATAGCATGTATAATGAAAAAATGCTCTCTGTTTTGAACACACCAGCATATGGCCCTTCTTCTGTCAGCGAAATGAATGGCGTACATAGGAGAATTAGGGGCTACCTTAGGGATATGTACTTGGAAGGCAGAATTGATCTTGAGTTGTACAACTTCTTAGACATTGTTTTCCCAAAAGTCCCTATGATGTTTGGCATCCCTAAAATACATAAGAACTTGGAGAACCCACCCATGAGAGCTTTAATAGACGGTAGATTTTCCATGACATACAACAGCTCTAAATTGATAGATCACATCCTGTTGAAATATTTAAATAAAATTCCCTCTATATGTAAAGATTCATGGACCTTCCTGAGTAGTATAGATAGTATTGGATACAACCCTGAATACAACTTTCTCACAATAGATGTGGTTGACTTATACACATCAATACCGCATCAGGAAGCTACTGAGTGGGTGGGTCTTAAACTGAAAGATCTGGGTGCCACAAACAATGAAATCAGTATAGCCACAGAACTGCTTGACATTGTTCTTGACTCTAATTTTTTCATTTTTAATGAAAAAATTTTTCTACAGAAACAAGGCATAGCCATGGGCTCCCCATGTGGGGCCAGCGTGGCTAACATGTTCATGGCCTTCTGGGAAACCAAGTATATTTTATCAAACCCTTCTTTTAAGGAACAGATACACTTTTACACTCGTTATTTGGACGACATTTTTATTCTGTTCAAAGGAAATAAAAATGAAGCGGCTTCCTTAGTAGATTTTATGAATAACACCACTACCTTTTTAAAATTTACTTCAACTTTCTCGGATAAAGTCATTGAATATTTAGATGTCAAGCTTAACAAGGATGACAACGTCAGTATGTACTTTTCTAAAGTGTTTAGGAAACCTACGCACTGTAATTCTCTTTTACACTATTCTAGTCAACATCCTTTAAAACAAAAGAGGGCCACAGTTAAAGGCCAGTTCGTCAGGGCAGTACGTATGTGTAACTCTGATTTAGCCTTTAATGAAGAATGTTCCTTTCTTAAGACTCAATTTTTAAACAGAGGATACCCAACCACATTGTTGGAGGAAATTATTTTTGAAATTGAAACAAAAAAAGCTGGAGGCATTTTCAAACCCCTTCTTAAAATTAAAGTAGACCAAACAGTGAGCCTCATTGAACAAACACAAGACAGTATTGACCAACCTGTACCACATAACAACATTACATCTGAAATTTTGGTTAAATACAACTCAGTGTCTAGCTTTATCACTGTTTTCAGTAATGATACAGGGAGAATCTGTAAAATTTTAAACAAGAACTGGGACCTAATCAGGAATGACATTGATCTTTTTGAAAAATTGGGCCCATTTCCCAGGGTAGTTTTCAGAAAAGGAAGGAACCTTAAAGAACTAATGCAAACTAGACAGGAACCCAGTTTCACAAGATTTAAAGGGTCTACAATTTGTGGCTCTTGTAACTGGTGCCACTGTGTAAAATCAGGGACTTCTTTTTCAGTGAATGATAGTAAATATCATATAAGACGCACAATTAATTGTAACACAAAATCAGTGATCTATGGAGCTTTCTGTGATAGTTGTCCCGCCTTTTACATAGGCAAGACGGATCGTAAATTTCGTCAACGCATATACGAACACGTCTATGCTATTAGGACAAGCAAACAGGAAAACGCCCTAGTCAGACACATAGAAAAATTTCCCGACCACAAATTTTCCTTTATGGGTATTGATCATGTACCCCCAAGTATTAGAGGGGGCCCTCTGTCTTTGTTACTTGAATTACATGAATTGGAATGGCAGATTAGGCTTAATGCCTTCCATTACCCGGGGCTCAATGAGAATTGTAATATTTCTGTATTATTAAAAATGAGAAGTTACATCAAATAGAACCCTTTTCACAGACTAGTATTATTACTTCACATAAGTTTCAATTTTCTGATTATTATTATTTTTATTCTTAATATCATTTTTATTATTATTTACATTTTTTAGGTTTTTGAGGGGCGATTTGCCCATGATCATAATATAATATATAATGTCAGACCATTTCATTATTTTTTGTATTCAACAATGTGGTTGTACAAATCTCACACTATATTGTTTATTTTACTGTTTTTAAGTGTTCTCCACTTTGACTGTCATTTGATGAACTATCTGTTCTTGGTTTTGATCTAGTCATCAACCAGTCAACATATTTAAAATAGTTACTTCTTTTCAGCTGTACTGTAACTTAGAATATTACTTCACGTTGTGCCTTTTCATTTTAGTACATATGTATATTTAACTGTTATTAGAGGCAATTTTACCGGCTAGGTAAGGTGTTCGCTCACTCGAACATACTATTTTAAGGATTATGTTAGTGCATCTTTAACATATATTGTGAATAAATTCAGTGATGTCATGATGACACGCTTTTACTTTTATTTTTAAATGCTAGATGTGGCGCCAAACTGTGTAATCCACTTTTCTGAAGAAGCTGCCTTGTGGAGAGACAGCGAAAAACGCTACTATTTTAAACAATAAATTCGCGTTTTAAGCTACTACAGAAGTATCTGTTGATTGAGTTCTTTTTGGTTGTATTAAGGACTGCTGCTCTCTGATTTTTCTTGTTTAGTTTCTTTGCCGGCTTTTCTCCAGCTAATAATGTAGGTAAGTACGTGGTCACTGATATCGTCTGGAAGGGTTCCTGGAGTATAAGATTCAGGGTATCTATTGATAAGAATCCAGTCCAGAGTACTTTCCTTGTTACTAGGTTTATGGATTCTTGTAGGAGTTGTTATTAATTGTGAGAATCCGAAGAGGTTTATGTGGTTGGTAGGGTTTAGAGAACTTCAAGTGGACCAGGCTATGTTAACGTCACCAAGTACAATGGTCTCCTGGGGTAGTTGGGTAGAGAGGTGACTCAGCAGGTTCTCTAGTGAATGTGTGTTATTACCTGGAGGTAGATACATGCAGATTATATAGATAGATTTGGAGTTATTGATTTGGAGTTTGATAGATAGGGTTTCAGATTTAGAGTCTAATGATGGAAGCACATTAATGGGGGAAATTTGGAGATTAGATTTATAGAGAATGGCTAACCCCCCACCTTTTTTTATTTTACGGTCATTTCTGAGGATGTTATAGCCAGGAGGGCTAATTTCCTGGTCTAGAGTAGATGGTTTTAGCCAAGTTTCTGTAAGACATAGAATGTCAAATGAATGGATGTCTAGGAGTGCATGCAGGTGGGAGATTTTATTGTTAATACTTCTAATGTTAAGGTGAGCTATCAGAAGGGAGTTAGATGGATTTGTAATTGTAGAAAGTATAGGTGCTGTAAAATTGGTAGAGTTAGTGGGGGAGTCAGTAAAAGGGCCAGGGTTTGGATGAATGTCACCGTCTAAGAGGGGGTGTTGCTGGGGGTATAGTAGAGATTTTAGGAGTTTATAGAGGTTATTAAAAGTCGTTTTGGTAGAGAAGTAAATCATGTGGGTTGCTCTGTGGAATTTTGGTAATATATAGTTAGAGAAACAGGTTATTTTACTATGGTTAAGGAAAAAGGTGGAAGAAGATGGTAAAGTCTGTTGGCTGCAATGGTTTTGTTCAGACAGAGAAAGATGTTCGTAGGAGGTAAGTGAGTAAGGTATGGTAAGAAAGGCTAGTGTGGTAGTTAGAAATAAAAAAATGGTGAATATAGTTTTATTAGATGGGGCCATAGTACTAGGATTTAAGTAGGGAGTATACAGTGTTAGTAGGTGAAGTAGTAAGGAAAGGAGAGTATATGAAGAGGTTTAGCAGGTTATAAGTTAAGTAGGTGAGGAAGTACCACGGGCTTAGATAGGAGGTAGAGTAGAGTAAGGTTGGGAAGTAGAGAGAGTGGTTAGAAAGAGAGTTTATTTTTATTTATTTATTTTTATTTATTTAACATTTGTTGACCGGGAATGTCCGACTAGGTTCCACAGATCCTGTTTTCAGCAGAGGCCCGGGGAGAAATGCTCCAGAAGCATGTCTTTAGAATGTGGGAGGAAACCGGAGTACCCGGAGGAAACCCACGGAGAACATGCAAACTCCACACAGAAGGCACCCCAGCTGAGAATCGAACCGGAGAACCTCTTGCTGTGAGGCGACAGCATTAACCGCTGCACCACTGCGCTGCCCAAGTAGTAGTACTAATTTGGAGAGATAGTTAAGGGTGTGGTTTGGTGATGATGAGGATTATGATAGGAAGAGATGGGATGAGGGAGTGGTCAGTGAAGTATAAGTTTAGGACCACTGGGGGTGGGTGGGATTTGGGGGTAGGGTAGGGGAGCGGAGTGAGCCTGTAGGCTGAACGGAGGGGGTTGAAACAGAGAATGGAGCAGCTAGAGGAGAAACAATCAGCAGAGCTGAATATTGAAGGTAAGTTAATTATGTCTAGGATAAGAAGAAGCAGAGAAAAGGTAGTAGTCTGTTAGAAAACAGGCAGGTATAGCAAGTTAGGGTAAAGTGTGAAGTGTAGAGTAATTAAAGGTAAAAGAAGTGTAGAATAAAAAAGCAGAATAGCAAAAGAAAAGCAGAAGAAATATTGGATGGGTTAGAGGTGCCACCTATAGGGCAAAGCTAGTATTACAAGCAGCTATAGAAAAGGGGGGGTAGGCTGTAGCCGAATATGGAAGGAGACAAGTTAGAGAGAGGGGGGCTAAAAGGAGGTGTAGGAGTAAGGTCGACAAAGGTAGCTAGTTGGGGGGGGGGCTGCTGGCTGACCGGGCTCACAGCGTGCTTTAGAACCCCTGGATCAACAGTGAACGGCAGTATGCAATACAGGCAGGACATAGAACATACTTTCTTATTTTCTTGAGAGAGGGAGCAGGTAGAAGAGGCAGTGAGATGAAACCATGGGTCCTTTGATGGTAGGTATGTAGCTCTCAAATTATAGGCTGGATCAATACAGTGAAGAGCAGGGTACTTGTGGGAGAGAGAGAGACAGACAACAGTAGTGGTGAGCAGCAAGAACTAGCATAGGCAACAGTAAAATAGGACAATAGTTGTAAAAAAACTGTTAGACAATATACATTCACATGTTAATACTAGAAGCTGTCAGTATCATAAGAGCCCATATCTTCTGTTATATTAATTTAATCTAAAGGTTCTACTCTATAGGCTAAGTAGAACAAACATATAGCAAATTAGATTAAAGATGTAGTCACATCTAAAAGCATATATAAAAAAAATTAGAGAAAGTACAGCCAAAACAGGAATAATGCAGATAAAGATAACAGCAATTCTATGTATAATCACTTGGTGAGAGTTAGTGCCAGTGGTAGGCTGGCTCATAGTCTACACTAGGTTTCAGAAGGAGGAGGCACAACCTAAGGGATTAATGGCCTATGGTGACCTTTTTAACAGTTCAAATTAAAATCAACAGAGACTAATACGGACAAATAAGTGTTTTTACCCACTAAAATATTGCCCTAAATGTAGTCTTTATATTTCAAAGTTACCCACTAAATATTACCCTAAATGTAGTCTTAGTGTTCAACAGTCACAATTTCTAGTTCACAAATGGGATAAACAGACGGTTAGTAGGATTCCATTCATCCTGAAGGCCAGAGCACAGGCAGGCGTTGCATTAATTATAGCGTTTCTTCACGCACTTAGAAAAATCCACGTGTGCCTCGAGCTGTTTATGGCCATGGAGTTACTTTGGATAGTGGGACCCTATACTAGGTTGGAACCTCTTGTTTGTAGTCCAGTAGTTACTGGCTGCAAACTACAGAACAAGGAAATAACTATATATAGATATTAAAAGCTAGTTTGAAGCTTCCTATTTACACACTAGCCGATACTGGCTCAAAATGCCGCTCAAGTAATTCCCAGAGAACGCGACCTGCAAACCAGTAATTACAAGCTGCAAAAAGTATTCAGAAAAATACCAACATCAGTCTTTGTACACCCTCGAAATAAACAAGCTTCAAAGAGATAACAGCTATGGCTTCCGACAAGCAGTCCAGTAACTACAGCCTGCACAATGTATCTCAAAAGACATACAGTAGTCTATGTTAGCCCCCATGAGCAAAGTTAGCTGCAATTTACTACATAGCCTAATAACGGCTACAAATTGAGGGGAACACTAGTTTCAGAGCAGGTCAAGAAGCGATCACTAAAGCTAGGGATTTAACTAGCTCTCAATGTAAAAAATAGCTGTTACTGGTTAACGCTAGTATATAAACGGCATAAACAGAAGTCGTTTTAGCCCTAGGGAAGTGTGCGTCTTTTGTGTCTACGAAGTAAGCATAACAATCCTAACCTTATCATTTAATAAGTATGCCAGTCATGAAATAAGACATATAATTGTAGCCAGAGTTTCCACTATCTATGCAGCAGTTGCAAACATTTGTCTGGCGACTCAAAGCCTTTTAATACATTTAGTTCATCATCAGCAGTCAAAGAAACAACTTGGGAACTACCTTTAACAAGCATTCAACATTCAATTTGCATTGAAAGAGTAGTCCAAACTGCAGATAATTTAGGTAGCCATTACTAAGGTAATCCTGGCACCTGAAACAGTGCTATTCCTTATATGGTGCCACGTGGGAGACTAAGCACTGAGTGGCCATTAATAATTAGCTTACTAAAACAAACAGTACATTGCTGTTTCTAGTTAACTAAAACAGTCTGCATACACCAATACAACTGCAGAGCAGTCTATGTTGCTAAGGCACACAGTATAAGAAGCAATAGACAGATATTAAGCAAGTAATGAATAGTTAACCACTGAGCACTACTTACCAGAGGAAAAGACGCCGGGCCAGGAGCAGACAGCAGCCAGAGGCAATATTAGGGTATTAAAGATGGTGCAACGCCAGACTGGGGCTATTTATGGGTTTAGGGAGAATAAAGGGCAGGGAGGGGAGGGGCAAAAGGCAATGAATCAATACAATCGGGAGGGGGAGGTGACAGACGTACCAGGAAAGCTACTGGTTATCCTAATTGTGATGCATAAGGTTCAGAAGGCTATAGGAGCTAGGGAGGTAAAGAACAGAAGACGGGTAAGGGTTTAGGAAAATGAAAAGTGTGGATAGTAGAGGAGGTGGTAGGGCTTAGAAATAAGATATGTATGAGTAATAGAGAAGGCGGAAGGGTCCAAGATCTACAGTCATAGCCAGAGAATGGAGCAGCTAGAGGAGAAATAATCAGCAGAGCTGAATATTGAAGGTAAGTTAATTATGTCTAGGGTAAGAAGAAGCAGAGAAAAGGTAGT
The DNA here is from genome assembly GCF_019279795.1 of Protopterus annectens. Classification (NCBI taxonomy): domain Eukaryota; kingdom Metazoa; phylum Chordata; order Ceratodontiformes; family Protopteridae; genus Protopterus; species Protopterus annectens. The sequence goes on from NC_056739.1 coordinate 722,717,613, forward strand.
AGTCTGTTAGAAAACAGGCAGGTATAGCAAGTTAGGGTAAAGTGTGAAGTGTAGAGTAATTTAAGGTAAAAGAAGTGTAGAATAAAAAAGCAGAATAGCAAAAGAAAAGCAGAAGAAATATTGGATGGGTTAGAGGTGCCACCTATAGGGCAAAGCTAGTATTACATGCAGCTACAGAAAAGGGGGGGGTAGGCTGTAGCCGAATATGGAAGGAGACAAGTTAGAGAGAGGGGGACTAAAAGGAGGTGTAGGAGTAAGGTCAACAAAGGTAGCTAGTTGGGGGGGGGGCTGCTGGCTGACCGGGCTCAGAGCGTGCTTTAGAACCCCTGGATCAACAGTGAATGGTAGTATGCAATACAGGCAGGACATAGAACATACTTTCTTATTTTCTTGAGAGAGGGAGCAGGTAGGAGAGGCAGTGAGATGAAACCACGGGTCCTTTGATGGTAGGTATGTAGCTCTCAAATTATAGGCTGGATCAATACAGTGAAGAGCAGGGTATTTCTTATTTTCTTGAGAGAGGGAGCAGGTAGGAGAGGCAGTGAGATGAAACCATGGGTCCTTTGATGGTAGGTATGTAGTTCTCAGATTATAGGCTGGATCAATACAGTGAAGAGCAGGGTATTTCTTATTTTCTTGAGAGAGGGTGCAGGTAGGAGAGGCAGTGAGATGAAACCACGGGTCCTTTGATGGTAGGTATGTAGCTCTCAAATTATAGGCTGGATCAATACAGTGAAGAGCAGGGTATTTCTTATTTTCTTGAGAGAGGGAGCAGGTAGGAGAGGCAGTGAGATGAAACCACGGGTCCTTTGATGGTAGGTATGTAGCTCTCAAATTATAGGCTGGATCAATACAGTGAAGAGCAGGGTACAGAGGAAAAGATGCCGGGCCAGGAGCGGACAGCAGCTAGAGGCAATATTAGGGTATTTGATTAGCTCAGAACATACAAAAAAAAAAGAGAAGGGTGGCCATACTATGGAAAAATACATTACCTATGCCTAAAATAATTGACAGTTATAAAGATAATAAAGGGATATCATCTTCAGTTGTTATAGAATTTAATAAGAAATTTTTGACTTTAATAAATATAGATTGGATTCCTGGCATTGGATCTACAACAGTGAAACTACATATAGAGCATATAGTTCTGTTTTCTAAGGGTAGTATTATTCTTGCTGGAGATTTTAATTGTATTTCTGACATAAAAGTCTCTAGTACCAATAAATAATAAAAGGAAAATTCCAGCAATATCCAAATTATTTAATTAATTTTCAGATTCATACATGATGAAGGATATTAATAACATTACAGATGCTAAGTCGTTGTCCTATACATTCTACTCACATAGATATAATTCATATTCAATAATAGATAGGGTATTCATTTCTAATAACAACTGATTTCTTATTAAATTCAAAAGTGATTTCATGTCCCCTTTCAGATCATAACATTTGATTTTATACTAAACTCCACATTTAATATTCAAATTAAAAGGATACCAGCATACATAACTAAATTAAAAGACTTCATTGATTTTTTTTACTACAGAAGTACCTCATTTTATTGAACTTAATATTACACAGGGAACTTCAGAAGTATACACTTGGGATGCTCTAAAAGCTTACCTATATGGCAAAATTATTGACTGGTATAAAAATAAAAGAATTTCATGGGATAAAGACCTTCAAGATATACAAACAAAGTTAGATGCTTTAAGACTTGATGCTTCAAGAAACCCAGACATGAAAGATAGAATGATTGAAATAAATACTTTAAACAATAAATATATGGACATTTTAAACCATAAAGTCATGATTAATCTTGAAAAATATAAACTTCTAACTTTTTCTATAAATCCTAGATGTATGAATATACTAGCTAACAAGACTAAATGACTAAATAAACTTAATCAAATTAAAGAAATCTATTCTCCAACAAAAAATGGTATCTCGTTGGCCAAATATATTGAGTTTAGAGAATTTTTTTAAAACTAAACCAACCCAATGATATCATTAATAGTACAAAAGTTATTCAATCGTTTATAAATAATAATATAAAGAATAGACTATCAGAAACACAAATAAAATTAATAGATAAACAAATATCATTTAAAGACATAAAAGATCAAATCACTAAACTTAAGCAAAATAAAGCTCCTGGTAATGATGGTATCATTTCTGAAATTTACAAGGTTCTGCCTCCCAAAGCATTAACTCTGTTACACACAGCATTCAATATAGCTCAAAATAATAACATTATACCCCCTTCTTGGAAGTATACATTTATTTCTACCATACTAAAGACTGATAAAAACCCTGCAAAATGTGCTTCATATAGGCCCATTTCATTATTAAATACAGGCTATAAACTGTTCATGTCTATTTATGCTGATAGACTCAAAAAAATTGCCATCCCTGGTAGACATGGATCATACAGGTTTTATTATTAATAGAACTTCCTATGATAACATCAAAAGAACAATAACTTTAACTGAATCAGTTAAAATCTGAAAGAATAATCTGGCTCTTGTTAGTTTAGATATTACATATGCCTTCGACTCAGTTAATTGGGACTATCTTTTTATCTTACTGAAGGAATTAAACTTTGCTAATAGATTCATTAATCTTATAACTCAACTATATAATGAAAGTCAAGCCTACATAAAAACAGGTACAAATATATCCCAGAACATGCCCATTGTAAAAGGAACCAGGCAAGGTTGCCCTTTATCTCCTCTTTTATTCACATTAATTATGGAACCTTGGGTTAATTTAATAAGGGATAACATTAGTATACAAGGTTATATATTAAATCTTAATGAAACATCAAAAATCCAAATGTTTGCTGATGATGTATTAATCACTCTAAGTGGTACTAACCCCACCTTACAAGAATTGTTTAAAACAGTAATATATTTCAAAAAAAGTTCTGGTCTTAACTTTAATAACAATAAAACTCAAATTCTCTCAATTGGTTCCAAAAGTTATAATATACAAGATCAATATAAAAAAAATATACCCCAATCTCAACAAATAACATATTTAGGTATAATTATAGGAACTAATATTAAAGACATGCTGCACCTAAATTATAGTAAAAGTATAACAATTATAGAGACTCTAATAAGTAAATGGAACAAGACACTATTTACAATGGATGAAAAACTTTCTATTATAAAGATGATTTTGCTTCCAAATATTTTATACATAATACAATCTATTTATATTCCTCCTATAGGCTTTTTTATTAAAAACTTCAACACACTGATTAAAAACTTTGTGTGGCATCCTATAAAGCCTAGAATTGCATTGTCCTATCATATGTATAGTTGGGAAAATGGAGGTATATCTTTACCAAATCTAGAACTTCATTTAATTTCATCAGTTATTAAAACAATTGCATAGCTTATAGATGGAGAGAATTTTGCAAAATGGAAAGAAATTATATTAATTTTTATCCCAAAATACCAAAAATAAAGATAATAACCATCTATTACAGTTAATAAATAATTCATTTATATGGAACTTGAGAGATTATTTTTCTAATTATTCCACTCAAATGTTTAAATATACTTATGTAACTTTAACTCTAAAGGCCTTTAAAAACTATATATTTAGGTTTAGAATCTCTGAGAATTGGTTGTTTCTCATCTTCCCTATTGCCTATACACAAGGGGTAATTCTCTCTGCAGAATATACTAAAATGTTGCTATTTAAGCAAAAACAATTAATGTTTTGGCATCAAATGCTAAATAAAAGTTAGGCAAACTCTATTAATGCTCTTACAGATGAATATAATCTTAACACTTTACTTTGGTCAGATTTGCAAGAGTTTAGAAAATATATTCTAGATAAGCTAGTTTTAATCCCCTCAAATGCTAAGAATTCAATACCCAAACTTATTCAATAATTGATTTTATATACTTATAATACTTTACCAGTTAAAAATAGTATATCATTTATTTATAGAGCAATTAAACAAGATCTAGATGTATATTCAGATAGCTATTGGAATTTATTTTCTGTAATCAATAATTTTATTCCCTCAGAAAAAGATAAAGTTAATTTCCTTCAGTCAGCCAGCAAAACCACTTCTTCCATTAAATGGAGAATCTTCACATGGAGATTTTTACACAAATCTTTCTTCACACCACAGAAAATGAGTAAGATAACTAAACGAGATATTGTTTGCTAGAGATGTAATGCAGAAATAAACGGTGATTGGAACCATATATTTTATGACTGTGTACTATTAAAGAAGTTCTGGAAAGAAGTTTACAATTTTTTACAGGCAATTTTTACAGACAATTTTATGCTTTCAAAATCACTTGTATTATTCAATACACCTGTTCCAGGCAATATAAATAAAAACAAATATTCTTTGCTTTGGTCTATACTGTCCATTGCCAGGAAAACAATTACAAAAAACTGAAATTCCTCATCTGTTCTCTCATCTAAAAAGTTTAAGGGTCTTCTCTTGGAAATATCTAAATTAGAAATGTTAACTATCAAATCTAAATTTACAAGGAATACAAATTTATATTACAAATGGGAAAATATACATGAATTATTAGTTAAAGAACTGGATAAATGATTAATGCAGTAATCTTTCTTTTTTATCCTTTATTATTTATCTTTATTTTTCTTCTGCAAAAATTAACTTAATTGATCTGGTTGTTTGATAAATAGTGAACATCATTGTATGTAGTTTTCTGCGTTATTATAGTTATTGTATTAATATTTTCTTTTTTAAATATTGTACTTTAAAAAATCAACTTATTCAATCTTTTTCAAAATATTTGTTCATTATATTAATGTTTTCAATAAAGTTGTTTTTTTTTAAAGAATAATTATTCTAGTATTGTAATAATCTGAAACTATTTTTCATCACTCTGAGCAAGTAGTTAACATTTTTAGAAGTTTTTAGAAATATCAATGTTTGTGGTCCTTGCTTAGAAATGTATTGCATATTCTCACTTACACAGAAAAAATAGTATAACTACATTAAATATTTAAGCACTGAGCACAGATTAATAAGAATAACAGTAATATTAGAAAGCAAAATAACAGATACATGAACAGTAACAATCTTTTAGAGCTGCATAAAATGAAACAACTGCCTATTTAAAAAAGAAAGAATATGATTTTTTAGACATCTGCCAATATCAGTACCTTATTATGAATTGTAATGGTATTCTGAGTAGTTATGTAAATGTTTTATAATGATTGCTATTACTTTCAGGTTAGCTATGGCTCTGGTGCTTTGACCCTGAATGACAAAAGACAGTTCCCATCTTTTCTACGGAGTGCAGCTAGCAGCTACCTGAAGTACAGTGCTGTGGCTCGAATGTTGCTCCATTTTGGGTGGAACTGGGTGGGGCTTCTCGCAGAAGATGATGACTATGGTCAGCAGGTCAGTCAAGTACTGAGGGATCAGTTTTCCAGAAGTGGTGTCTGTCTTGACTTTTTTGAAACCCTTCCAGTAGTTGGTTTGGAACTGAAAATCAGCTACTTGGTTGAAATAATTAAGAAATCCTCATCAGCTGTGATTGTGGTTACATCTTCTGATAGCAGACTGCATCCTCTGATGCAAGAACTTTCAAAGAGAGACTTTGCTGGAAAAGTGTGGGTCGGCAATGAAGAATGGCCTGATTCATTATTGTTCTTCAAACCAGAGTTCCTAAAAATACTACAAGGCACAATATGGTTTTCCATTCACACAGGGGAAATGCCAGGATTCAAAGAATTCCTTTACAGAATCTATCCTGCTAATGTGCCAGGGGACCATTTAACTCAAATATTTTGGGAAAATGTATTTGGCTGCAAATGGTTAAATTTCATAGAAAAAAATACAACACATGTTTTAAGAGATAATATTAACATTTGTACTGGCAATGAAAACTTGCATGATCTTAAAATACCCTTTTTTGATGTGTCAAATCTGGGTTACACATATGGTGTATATCCAGCAGTCTATGCAGTAGCATATGCACTACATGACCTGCATTCCTGTCATCCTGGTCGGGGTCCATTTCTAAACAAAACATGTGCAAATGTTAATGACTTGGAACAATGGCAGGTAAGCTAAACATAATTACTGCTACTCTGTTATACTCTTATTTCCTGCTTCTGTTCTGCTGATTACAAAAAAAAAAGAAAGAAAGAAAGAAAGAAAAAAGCTGACTTCAATGTCTTACTGTCCATTTATTCACATACTTACATACATATACACACACACACACACATTCACATTTATATATACATGGTTTTGGCAGTTTTTAGCAAAATACACAAGTATCAACATCTGTTTTGTTGGCACTCCTTGGTCATCAGAAACAGATGGGCAACAGGTGTGCGAGACTGACAATCCACAGGTAAGGGAATATTGCAGTTAGTATATGTGTATATATATATATATATATATATATATATATATATATATATATATATATATATATATATATATATATATATATAGCAGGGGGTATTAGAAGTGAAAGGGAAACAGTAACTTGCTTTTTATTTTGCTTGCTTTGAGTTTAATCCTCAGAGTATGCACAGTTGCCTGTCAACATTTTGCTGTTGAAATTTCAGATGTTATTTTATCCATTCAATTTAGAAGACTATAGATAGATAGATATAGACAGATACATGCACACACAGACACGCACACACAGGCACACACATACCCAGACACACACACACACACACACAAAGCCTGAGTATTGGCAAAGCCAGGATTACTGTCAAGCAGGATATCTATACCTCTATTTTGGTGTTTAAGAAAGCCTAGTGATTACATGAATATGATGGCAAGATACTGTTTTTTTTTTTGTTTGTTTGTTTGTTTGAGTGAGATTTTTTTTACATTATTACTTGCACACATACACACACACATATCTATCTGTATGCATAAGTATGTATGTATATGTTTGTATACGTATGGCTCAGCAGGTTTTCTATTCAAATTTGGTTTAGCTGACAGTTCTTGTCCCTATTCAGGTGATTGGATTCATTTTTAAATTGCTGACACTGTAGTGCAGAATTAATGGGTTGCTGCACAACTGAGCATGCATTCCTTTTGACAAAAACATTAAACCAAGGTACCATGTACCTGAGTTGTTGAAAGATCAGGCGGATGTAAAAGACACCATGACACTAATGGAAAAATGAGTAAAGGAAGTTCCTTCTGTTTTGGACAATTTTTTCCTGGCAGTATAAGTACCACCTCAGCTCCCCCCCCCCCCCCATGAACAGAACAGAAATTGCTAACCTAGGGGGACTAACACAGTCAACAAATGATTAAAAAAAAAAATATATATATATATATATATATATATATATATATATATATTTATATATATATATATATATATATATGTGTGTGTGTGTGTGTGTGTGTGTGTGTGTGTGTGTATATATATATATATATATATATATATATATATATATATACATATATATATATATATATATATATATATATATATATATATATACATATATATATATATATATATATATATATATATATATGGGTGCCTCTTCAAAGTCCACAGATCATAATTTTGATACTCTCTACAGCAAGTATTTAAGTTTTGGCATTCATTTTTTTTTATCAGAACAACACTAAATTTTCAAAATTTTGAGACTAATAGTATCAGGTCTCCCACATCTGATGAAGGCTATATATGATATATTTTATCCATGGTATAGTGAGGAGAAGTCCTACCCCTTTCCTCTGCTTTTCCAACCATAGCTTACATCGTATTGTTTTTTTTTTCCATCTTTAATTATTTATTCATTAATTAATTGTAATAAATTTTATTACTACTCTTTGTGTATGTTTTGTGTCTTAATTCTTTATATTAATATTACAGTGGGAGTATATACATACATACACTGAAAAATAATATTGTGTTCTATAGATGTATTTGAGTTTTACATACTGCATATAATGTGTTCTATGAATGTTTGAGATTAACATGCTGTAAATACTATATAATATGGAACATGGTGATCATATAACTTATATAATCCTGAATGTTATAGTATATTATTACAGTTAGCTATTTAAATGTATGTAATGTAGAGTTTTCTCCCAAGGCTCTCAGTGAAAAGGGGCTTTTCCCAGCCAGACTTTCCTGGTAAACAAAGTGAAATAAATATTTACACATATACAAAAAATGTATCTTTTTTGTTTTGTTTTTAGAGATATTCAAGGAAAATTTAGAAGTCACATCGCATTTCATTTCAAAACACAGTGGGCCTATCATACAGGTGTCAGCATAAATTTGCAACAACAACATAATAAACATTAACTCTGATAATGAGTTAGTAGGATAATACATTTTTAAAGAATTTGCCAAGTATCACTGTCATTGTAGGGTTTCCCTATCAGCATATTTATGTCAAATTCCTAACACGTATGGCAGACCCTCAGTTCAGGGAAGATCTCTACCATGGTTGACAAATTGGACTTCAGGTGATACAATTATCCAATGTCAAATGCATAGATCTGTCCATAAATTCTGCATATGTTTCCATGTATGACACATGCTCATTGGGATTTCTACCTTCTTTTTTTCTGTGTTCTTTGTTTTCCATCTTGAAAGCAAGATATTTCATTTTAAAACAAGCCATTGCTTGACAGTGGTTTTAGTGCTATTCAGAATGATTGCTAACAGTCTCTCCCCATTTTTGAAATCCATATCAATTTTCTTGAGATATGCCTTCAAAATATCTTTGTATTGTTTCCTTTCACCCCAACACGATTAAGCTCTATACAAGACAGACCTGAAAGTAAAATGTCTTGTTTGCCTTTTGAGAGTCAGATTTCAGATGGAAGTGACCCATGCAACATAACTAATATATTTGGATCATTTCCTTCTGTAGGCAGCATTGATGCATCTGAGAACACAGATCATAGTGCAGTGGCCTTCTAACCTGTTGTGGGAAGGCATCATCACTGGTAGCTCTCTACACTCTCTGGAGTATACTGACAATCATCCTTGTTTAAAATGCACAGTGAAAGGTAACGATGATAAACAGTATGCCTGTACATTGTTACTTTTCATCAATCAGAGCTGGCATACTGCACCTGTGTCATTTTCTAAAGAAAGAATTAACATAGTTGATCTTATGCTGATGGCTATGGTTTATGTTTGCTAATAGGGAGACATGGCTGTGGAAACACAGAGGGGCTTAGCTGTGTCTATTGTAATATACAGCTGTCAAAGTTTATGAAATGGTTTCATTATCTTATTGTGTTAGTTAAACAATGTGTATCAATGGTATGATTTCCTATAAAGTGGCACTGTCTAAAAATATGTGCCGATGAAGTTGGCTGTATGTAATTTATCTGCATCTTGTTCATTCTGCCATTCTGATATGCCATATTTTACAGTGTATCAGAAGTGAAAAAGGTGAATTTTTCTGTATACCTACATTGACTCACATACTTCTTCTGTGATTGATCAAGACATACTCATTTCTACACCAGGTCCTTAATAACAACAGATCAAGAACACAGCTTTCCTGGAAACTATCCCCACTCATTTCAACATGAGGGTATACCTCCTGTACCCTGCACCACCTTTCTTATAGTTACTAGCTCCAGATTTGTTCAACTTTGTGGAGAGTAGAAACTCAAACATATTTTAAAAAGGCACAGCTAAGAAATACACAGACCAGATCAGTCTGTGTATGTTTGCTTGTTAGATATATCCTACTATGTATATATTTCATTAAAAGTAGTTATTTTTCATCTATTCATTACATTAAATTTCTGGAATCTTTTCCATTTAAATTGCTTTTTGTTTTTTATGAACAATAACATTTAATTCAGAAGCACAGCAGTCTCACACAAAAGGTGATGCCACGGAGCCTATGTTGCAATGAGATGGCCTACAAGCAAGTGAAAATTTAAACATGTGACCAGATTGTTAGATCCCAATTAAAAGATCATTGGTCACTTGTAGGAAACACTCAGAGACAAATACTGCTTACTGAGTGGGTCAATACCGTGGTTCAGAAGAAGTCTAACAATTGTATTGATGAAAGTGCTCAACTCTGGATTAAAAAAAAATCAATCTAGGTCTTGGCAATCTAAATGCTGGATTTTATTCTGGTTTACTCGTTGTTTTTTTTTTTTTCATAATGTAGCATTAGGACAGTTTGTGTTTCCTTGTTTTTATACATTCAACAGACTTGAAGAGTGCTATAAAAATAGATGTATCTGCTTTGTAAAACTAAAGAAGCAGTGTCAGTCTTTAAGAAAGCAAAACATTTTTCTATGTTGGCTTCAGATTAGGGACCCTGGCAAATACAGCTTGAATATGAAAGGTGCAATTAATTCACCAATACAAAGTTTCAAGCTCTGGATTTTTATTTCTGTTGTAGAAATGTTCATATTTCTAAAGCTTTCATCTGGTAGTTCATCAGCACCTGAAGTGTTTCAAAGAGCAGTTATTTAAATAATAAAATTACTTAAATTAGTTCATAATATATCTAGCAATATACAGGTGTTGTCCAAACAAGAGAACAACATGATGTGAGACTAAGCTAATGAAAAAACTCAGAATAATTTCAAGATGAATGAGAGTAACTGTAAAGTCAGAATTACAGAACTAAGATAAGTGGAACATGGCTTAATGTCACATTGCTTGTAAGTAGATAGTGAAAGGATAAGAGCAGTGCAAATGTCACAACTTGAGGAAAATATTCATATGATTTCTCCTAATAATGCAGTATCTTTCTAGCTTTGTTCTGAAACATTCTCAAATTAGTTTATTATCAAGGAAATTACTGGAATATGATATATAAAGTACTGGGGTACATATTAAGAAACAATTAAACAGTTTGTAAATGAATGGTCAAGAATAAGGTAGATTGATGTAAGCTAATCACATTATACGACGTTGACAGTCAGGCTAGTAAATTGGATGTGACTCTGAAAGAAGGAATACAAGCTTATGAGGGCAGAGCTATTGTGGAATCCAGAGTAGATATGCTGAGATTTTGAAAGGGTTACTTGCTGTGATGGGTGGAATACTGGCCAGGGATGTCAATGAAAATTGAGCAAGCAGTAAGAGACCGTTCTGTTGCAGTGCATTTCACAAAATGAACTCAGGAGAGAAGACAATTTTTTATACAGTATGGGTAGGTTCATGGGGTGAAGTTGGAACACATTTGTTTTCTTTCAGTGACTTTGTAAATTAAATACTAATGACTATTATTCAAAGTTTTTTTTTTTTTAACACGTAATCCCTGAGATATGTGTCTCTGATAACAGTGCAGAAAATGTAAGGATGGAATTCAATAAATCTTCAGATAAGTGAGAACTTCAGCATGTGGTCTCTCATTCAACCTATCCACTGATCAATGGTCAACTCAGAGGACAATTCAAATTATGATGAACCTCACAAAAAATATCAGAGCATTAATAGTGGCTGTTACATTGCTGTCCATTTAGCTTTGTTAGTATGCAAAATATTACCTTGAAGGTGTATACATATACTGACCGGTCATCTTTGGCACAGATAAAAGAACAAAAGTACCTACCTCTGTTTTGTTACTTCACCATGAGAAAATGAATTTTAAAACAAGACAGACTGAAAGCAGCTCAGTTTTGGAAAAAGGTTCTCCTAAATCAATATAGCAAAATCTCTGAAAGATGGGTATAAAGTGAGACTGCAGCAAAGTTACATAAAAAAGCTGGCAGAAGGAATGGTTAAGAGAGTGAACCATCAACATATGCCCTGTTCATACTGAAGATGGAAAGTTACCAGGAAGATACTAGAGACATTTATTCAAACTTAGCATGTCCCAAAGAGGATGGAATGAGAACAAAACATGTATTTGCAAAACGTTCCATCCAAGAGGTATGTCAAACACTGTCTACCCATTTATATGAGAAGACATGAAGGTGTGTACAGAGGCACATTCAGAAGTAGCAGTAGACAACCCAAGAAGTGTTCATCTGACCCAGAACACCCTCACAGATTGTAAAAATATTACTATCCTATTAGTATTGCTAGTATGTCAGCAGTACAAGTGCAAACTGTGGACACTTACAAACATTTGAAATAAGATAGTCTTCAAAAATCCAGCAAGATAGTCAGATAATTGCAAGTCCCAGTAAATAATGAAACATGTTTTAATGTGCTGTTATATATTGTACCAATAAAGTGCTTCAGATTTGTATGTGAAACATTGCATGAAAGTAGAAGAAAAATTAATATTGAAATGTCCTTGGTTTTTAGAAAAGAGTTAAAATGTTTAATTGAAATATTAATATAAATGCAAATTAATTAATGATGCAATAGCATAAATCATATGAATATGTAATATACATACAAAAAAAATGCATGATGCTATAGGCAGGATTCCGAAAGAGCCCTGTCATAAGAGGTAAGGCTGTGGCAAAAAGGGATCTTTAATGTGATCATGAAACCCAGCAATTCAGGGACAAATTAGGTCCAGTACGGAAAAACCTCATTATTGGATAATCTGCATGCCTCTGAATTGCTCTGTGGTTGCAGAAAGTGCTAACAAGCACTTTGCTTTGGAAATCACTTCTGGCAAACCATGTATCACATTTTGGAACACGCACCTGCCTCATTCACTTCACCCATGCAGATACATACATTCAAATGCATGGGCAGATCTTTATACATCCAAGCTTCCCCTGAATGAACAGAATGTCCATAATGTTATCTCTTATAATCTCAGTGTGCTTGACATGAATGACTGCAGTCAGTCAACATTGCCAGACAGTAGAGTTTCATAGTGCTAAATCTCTAGTTTTTGCTTCTTACTACAAAATCTGCAGTCTACTAATTTTAAGTGATGTAAATTAACATTTAAAAAGTATTCTTTGTGTTTAGTGTCCCCCAATATATTACAGCCTGTATCATTAGTCTAGAAGGAGTTGAGAGGTATGGAAGCTTCCCACCTTTACAGACACACACACACACACACACACACACACACACACACACGCACACACACACACGCACACACACGCACACACACACACGCACACACACGCACACACACACACACACACACACACACACACACACACACACACACACACACAAAACACACACACACACTGTACATCAAATAGTCACACTCCTTGCCAGATTGCACTCATAACTACGTTCAGCCTTTCACCCCACACACATATTCACATTCACACTCACTGTACATCAAATGCATTCACCCCTCACCAGATTGCACTCATAGTTATACTCAGTCATTCACCATAGACACACACACACACACACACACGTGCACACACTCACAAAAGCTCACCTGAGACCACATAGTTCTGCATACACCCACACAGCCACATACATATACACATGCATACACATTCCACCACTACCTGCCTTAAGCTCACTGACACTTACCAATAACCCAGTTTCTCACATTGAAAATAATGGATGAACATGAAGTATTGATCATGTTAATTAATGTGGCTGGCAGTGGTGATTTATACAGTCAAGCGATTTCAGGTGAAAGCTCATGACTCATTGTCATATGTTCCTCCAGCAGAATACCTCATTTACATTTACCGACAGCCAGATAGATAGTTCACTACCTTGTGTGTAATGCTTCCCTCCAGTATTGCAGCCAGTACTCATTAGTCTAGGAGGAGTTGAGAGGTACAAAAGTCTCCCAACCTCAAAGACACACACACAGGACTTCCAAGATGGCTGCACATTGAGTAACCACTTAATTTCAGCTCTTCCAGTATGAAAATAGAAACTCAGAAGAGAAAACCAGTAAACTCATATTTTTAGGTACATTTCCATAACTGGCTAGTAAGTGCACTGCCTAGATGCCAACAAAAATTAAATTCAGAGAACCTGAAAGAAAATCAATCACAAAAGATGGGGAAAACACTGACTAGGAAGACGTCTGCAGCTGTTCAGCAAAAAGCAGTGCAAGCTCCAGCTTTCGTGCAAGACATGGCTTCCAGTAACCTAGAGGAAAAATAAATCAAATGCACTCAGAGCTTTTTAAAATAAACAAAACACTGATGGAGTACATCAACTCAAATAACAAAAGGCTGGAAAAATGGAAGAAGCTTTAAAAAGATATTAAGATGAGGTGGTAAATCTGAAAAAAATCAGATGCTGAAATGAAGAAAAGGTTGGCTAAATATGAGACTGCTCAAGAAGAGATGTTTCAGGACAGAACACATAGGGAAATCTGAGATTTTCTGTTGTACCAGAGAAGCTGGAAGGAACAGACTGTATTAATTTTATGAAAGCACAAATAACCAATGGGGCTGGTATTCCAGAGCAGGAGCTGTTAACTGAGAGTACATCATACCTCTTAACTTCTTAGAGCTAGAAATCTGGACAAAGCCATAAATAAAAGTGGTACAAAGGCCCAGAAATGGGGAAATTTTTTAAATATTGCTCTTACAAACTTAGAAAGTTGATGAATAACAGGTTTTGCATTAATATGAATTTTCTGAAGGGTATGAAGTCTGAAACTCAAACATCTGTCATTATTTACTAACTTCAGTGTTTAATGTTTTGCCATTAGTTTGACAGAAAAACAGAATTTTATGAAAAATGGACCAAAAATATGAGGCAAAAATCTATACATTCTATGAAAATCTTAATAGTTGAAAGGTATGGAGTACACATTGTGTATATGTTCCAAAACTGGCTATGAGAAAGCAGCTTAACCTTTAATAGTAAAGATGCAATCCTACCAGCAGAAGGAGTTAATTCTGACAAAAGTGTGGCAGAAGAACAAAGTACTAAAAGTGGGAGACAGTAGAGTGTTTGCAGAAAATTATTACTCACTGTATACTAGGCAGAGGGGAGTAAATGTATTCCAGTAATCAGGGAAGGTCAAGAAGCAGGCATGAGATTCATACTGCTGTACCCAGATATCTTCAGAATATTGTTTCCTGGAATGATAACATCATTTTTCGAGGAAGCACAAAAATTTGTCCAACAAAAAGTGAGCTGTGAAATCAAAGGATATTCTGCTTCTTGTTCTTCTAGTAATACATATCACAAAGAGAATGTGCCGGTGAATGCTTTTCCAATGTTTCAATGGAAAATGCTTGAGAGATAGAAAAAAGCACAGTTGACTAGATGTATCGAGAGTACTTTGGAAAGGAAGCAGAGAGAGGGAGATGGAGATAAATAGGAATAAAACCAGCAATTCTGAAACTGACAAATAGATGCGGGATTACAAAACATGAATTATATTTGTGAAACATCACAGAAGAAGAAAACCTGGAAATATTGGACTTTTTTGATTTTGTTAAACTTGTAGGGGTCTCTATAGCATATGCCCTCATTCATGCCAATAATGTTTGGAGGAACACTTATTAGAGGGGAAAAAGGAAGGAAGTAAAGAGATAACTTTATAAGAAATATAGGCACTGCAATTTAAAAAAAGAAGAAAAGCATTGTCAAAAGAGTATGATACAAGAAAAAGTGATGTGCTTTTTCTCATTCTTGCATCAGGGAATGATTGGATTAAGGCCCTTGGCTTGACCTAGTAGCAAGTTTTGTAAGATTCAAATAAAAAGAGCATTGAATATAATAAAGCTTTCCTCTAGCAAATAAATAAATGCTGGTAGAAGCTAGTCTGTATCTGGCTCCCTGGTTCTTATGTCTCCATGGAGACAATCTGATAAAGAGCAATACAACCATATTACTTCTTTATTTCAATGGCATTCTTTCAACAGCTTTCTTTCAATGGCTAGGAGATAATGTTTTCTCAAAGCATTTAAGTGTGTTCAGATTCTAGGGCAGCAACAAAGATAAGACAAAACCAGACAGTGCTTAATAGAACACAGGCTGTGTTATGCATCTTAGCATAGATAACCTTTGTTTTAGGTTAACCCAAATCTATGAGTGTGGCTGTCAGTTTGGGACAATTGTTTCTATTAGGAGGGTAAAACTTCAATATTTGAATATGTACATAGTTTTGATAGGTTTTGGAGTGTTTTGGGAATGTATTTGTTTTTGTTTGAGGGCTTTCAATAAAACAGAAAGTTTTCTAAGAAGTGACATAGGCTCAAATGGATATGAAGGAATAAGTTCAATAAAAGATGGGAATGATACCTTTTTGACATAATGACACTTTCTATATTGTCTCTAAATGTTAATAGTCTCACTGATATATACAAAAAAGAAAGAGTAGTGAACTATGTAAAAACATGTAGAGTGCAGAAATCTGTGCTACAGGAAACATATTTTGAAAAAACTAAACATGCGAATTTGATAAAGAAAGGTTTACAGGATGGTTATTCAGATGAATACCTGGAAGAGGAGAAGAAGAACCAATATCCTGGAAGAAAATGGTGGCGGCTGTAATACCCATCAGATCCAGCTTCATACAGGCCCATTTCAATTTTAAACAATAATTATAAAGTGTTTATATCTGTAATGGTTAAATAGTGGCAAAGGTGATGCCAAACTTGATAGATATGGATCAATGTAATTTTGTGGAGGGGAAGCAAACATTTGACAACATTAACAGAACATTAATGATCCAGAGGGAAGCTGAATGTAAGAAAATACCACCGTTATTGGTGGGTCTTGATGCAGAGAAAGCATTTGACAGAGAAAGCTGGGAATTTATGAACAGGACAATGGAAGCATTTGTATTCCCTAATAAAATTCTGAGGTGAAAATTAAAGTGGGTGGGTTTCTTTCCAATAATTTCTGTTTGAGCAGGGGAACCAAGCAGGGGTGTTCTTTTTCCCCTTTGTTATTTGCATTATACGTAGAACCATTGGCAAAAAAAATAAGAGACTCAGAAATTCAAGGATATAGTTGGTATGATCAAGAAAAGGTGACTCTATTTGCAGATGTTATTATTGTATAACTGATAAAAACCAGAAAAGTACATTTCAGTGTTGTGGAACATTTTGAGGCAGTTTCATATCTTTTTGGAATACAAAATTAATAAAGCTAAAACAAAGGCAATAGCTGTAAATTATGCACCCACACACAACTGGTTTAGCAATAGCCGTATTTATGGGAATATGATAAAATAAAGTACTTAGGAGTATGGATTAAAAAGGATTCTGGTGTGGCAGCTAAGGGTATGAGGGAAGAGACTAAACAAAAGGTGAATATAAAAAGAAAAAGCAAAAGCAGAGTCCAAAGGACAACAACACAGCCAAACTTAATATTCAAACCACATTTAATACGATGTAAGCACTTTCATTTTTAAACTTTAAAAACTTCTTCAGACATAGTTTTAAACACAGAATGCTTCTTAAATATCAAAGAGAGGCAAATCATATGATCACTAGCCCCAGATGAAAAATTTAAAGACATATCCACATACTATGTATATGCTTATACAGTTTGTGTTTAAAAATTACATGCAATAATAAATAATGCAAATATCAACATCATAAACGTAAAAAATTTCAGATAGCCTATAAAGATTGTCTAAATACTTTAAAAATACATTCCTATCTAAATGCATATATTCTACTCACAAGGTTAAAAAAATTAAAGAAGTTTTTAAAGTTTAAAAACAAAAGTGCTTACATCATATTAAACATGCTTTTACTATTAAGTTTGGCTGTGTTGGTGTCCTTTGGACTCAGCTTTTGCTTTTTGTTTTTATATTCAGTTTTTATTTTGTGTGTTTTCTGAGTTTGTACTAAACAAAAGGTAATACAAAAACTGAGAAATGGGAAGCTCTGTTATATGGATACAGATAGTAAGATACAAGCAGTTAAAATGTTTTTCGTCACTTAGTCTTATACACAGGTCAGGCATATTTTTATCAACCAGAGGAGAGGTTGTAGGTAGCAAATAATAAAGAACTGAAGGATTTTATCTGGGAGGGGAAGATGGCAAGAGTCAAGTGGGATAAGCTTATTCTTCCAATTGAATAAGGCAGTTTGAGATTACCCGATTTGAAGGGGTATTTCAGACCTACACGGTTAAGGCTCCTATACATAGCACAAGCAGAAAGCTATAAATAAAAGTGGAAAGAGATGATGAAACAGAGGAAAGCTCAAGAAACAAGGAGAGACTGGGATTTTGGATGCTGATCCTAAAAGAGAATAAAAATAACCATACAAAATATTATATTTCTAAAGTAGCAGAAAGTATTCTAAGAATTAAGCCAACATGGGAATGAAGAAAGGAAATCCTGCCGATGGGGATGACTGCAATTAGGGATACAGACAATGGGCAAGAGGGGGTGGATTTTATTGGAGAAAACTGTCAAAAGAACCTGGGTATTGGGAGCAAATAATTAGGGAGGGAAAGGTAATAGAATGGAAAGAGGGCAAGAATTTTTTCGGACTGTAGGCTTAAGATTGCCTTCCCTATCAAGGGTTGATATTAGTGTATAGGCAAAGAGAAAGAAATAGGTGGATCCTAAGTGAAAGACCAGCACTGGTAGAGTCTTTAGTAGAATCTAGAACAAAAGCTGCTGTAAAAATTGGAATAAATAGTACAGCATGCAAAAGATTACAAAATACTGTAAGAAACAATTAGAGGAGGTTAAAAGGATTGGGAAGAGAGACTGGATAAGCAAGTCACAAAGAAACAATGGGGAGATATATATATATTACTAGAAGTAGTGAATATAGTAACATAAATAAAACAACTGGAATTGGGATCTTTAGAAAATGGTAGAAGCAAATTACATAGAAAAAATGGGAACTGTGGGAACAATACATGCAGAGCAGGAATGAGGTTTAAAAGAAGGCAAAATCCAAATAAGCTATGTAATGTTTGACTGACAATGACTCATTAGATTATAAGTGATGAATAATATTTGCAAATGGTATTATGTCACTATGGTTTATGATGTATAATGTTTGCAACTAAAATTATTTCAACATGGTTTGTTTGGTTTGTTTTCATTTATATAAATGTATGATTGCCTATGTCATACGTGATAATTTAATAAAGATGTTTCTTCTTTAAAAAAAAAGACACACACACACACACACACACACACACACACACACACACACACACACACACACACACACACACACACACACACACACACACACACACACACACACACACACACACACTTCACCAGATTGCACTCATTACACTAAGATACTCACCCATACACACATGCAAGCACTGTGGAAGAGCTGTCTCTGAATTGGAAATGGCTACCTCCAGAGGTAAATAAGGCTTACCATTGATGGTAAAATTTCTTAATCCAAAGGCATATTTTCTTCTGACATTTGCCCATTGGAAACCAATAAAATAAATTATTGAGTTACTGGGGGTTGACTAGTAAACATATATTTCTTGGTGCTCCAATGTTAAAAGATATTTATTACAATAGTGAAGAGAAAATCCCCTGGATTTACTATTCTTTCATGCAGGATTAGCTTAGTCCTGCATGGAAGCAGCCATTTAGGAGCAGGATGGCAGTGTGCCATGCATATTAATTAAGGCGCGCTGCCTGAGCTCCTAATCTTACATGGATCATGTAAGAGTGCAGGGGGGCATGCCTGAGAGCAGAGCTCTCAGAATATACACACCCCTGCAATGAAAAACAGCAGAAAGTCCTAGAAGAATGAGTGAGACTGCTCATAGGTGTACACATACCCTGGGGTCCTGATGGAGAGATGAAAAGTCAGAAAGCAAAGGAGTGTAGAAGTGCTGAAATTGAATTCATCCTCAAGTCTTGGTGAGTACCTTTGTGAGGTGGACCCTGTTTTTCACAAAATCTCACCAAGGTGACACTGATATATATACTGTATTTATATAGCATATATCATGGACAGAAGTAAATCAAAAATAAAAAAAGCTGGGTGCACAAGACCCAGGATAAAAAGGTGCCCAATCCTGGTAGGCGCACTGGTGCCAGGACTGGAAACAATGGCAGTGTAGAATCCTCAAAATATGGAAACAATCCTACAATGGGGCAAGGCTAGGCTCAGGGGGAGGATGCCCCCCCCTGTTGTAGAAGGAAGCTGTAGTCCACAAAACCGACAAAATTTGATTGGCCAAAGAAGAGCCATAAAGACGACAGAGTGGACTACCGAGGATAAGAAAGAAATTATGTACTGTTACTATTATGTAAAAAGCTCAGAATTTCCAGGCACAAGATATACAAAATGGTTAAGCGAGAAATTAGAGGAAAGAAAAATACTTCTGCAGGAAAATCTGTCACAAGCTTCAAATAAAAATATGCTTTCATTAATACGACATATTTTTGAAAAACAGTATATAGATCAAGAAACTTTGATCCCATTGGAAAAAGAATCCTCTAAGGAAGTGAGAAAATATAAACAATAAAACCTAAAGGTATTTGAAAAATATAAAAAAAATATATGGACATGGGAAAGAAAGAGAGATTTGATATGGTGCAATATTTATGCAAAGGAGAAAGCCAAGTTAACTAATATACAGAAGGCAGTTTCAAAGAGATTTGAAGAAAAATACAGGCAAAGACATCCAGATATGGAAAATTTCACAATAAAAAGACTACAAGCACAAAGATTTAATGTAGAAAAGACAATTAGTAAAGTAGAAGTTAAAGAAATAGAAGTTGAAGTTAGGGAGTGCCTGCGAAGTGAAGGATTTAATGTAGAAGGTCTAACACGGACTACATCACAGCATGATGGAGTGAGTCAGAGTAAGGAAAAGCAAATTGATCAGGAGACATCTAAAGAAGAAATATGGACATGGCAAAGGAAAAGAGATTTAATATGGTGTAATATTTATGCAAAGGAGAAAGCAAAACTAACCAATACAAAAAGAGCAGCACCAAAGATATTTGAAGAAAAATATAGGCAAAGGAATCTGGACATGGAAAACTTTACAATACAAAAAATAAGAAGACTAAGATGAAAAGAAGAAAAAGAGATTAGTAATGGAGAAGTCAAAGAAATAGAAACTGAGGTAATGGAACAGCTGCAAAGAGAAGGATTCAGTGTAGAAAATCAAATGCAGAAAGCACCACAACAGGATAGAGCAATGGATATCCAAATTAAGGGGAAACAAGTGGAACAGGAAGCAACAGGTCAGGTGCCATATCAAGATATTTTGGAGCCTTCCACAGGAAACCAGTATAAAAGTGCACTTGAAGCTAGACAGGAAAGAAAGGAACAGGAAACTGGAAACTTTGATGCAGTCAATGTTGAGGAGTGATAGGACAGTGAGATTCCATATGACAAAACAACAGATGACACAGGATGAAATTGAAGAGAATGTGTCACAAGAAGATGTTATAGAATTTTCTATAGAATTCCCGCAGGAAATGGAAAACAAGGGATGTGCCCTCAGTATGGAAGAAAATGAGTTAAGAGAAGAGTTGCTTGATTTAATAGACAAAGACAGATATATCAAGATCAATGAGAGAAATAGACTTCAGAAGGTTAATAAAACCCCAAAAGCCAGAAGCTTGATAAAACAAATGAACACAGTAATTAGGACTGCCCATAGAGATCCATGCAATATAACAGAAGTAAATAGAATATATTACTGTGCTGCTAAATTAATAACTGATACAATTCTACCACAGGAACATAGGGTAGTGAGGGAAAAGGGGGGGCTAAAGCGAATACCATCATGGAAATATCGAATAGAGAAAACTATAAAGCAGCTAAGACAAGAAGTGTCATTGTTAAAAGATTATAAAAGAGAGAACAGATCAACAAAAATATTAAGAAAGATAGATGTGATAAAAGCAATGTGCAGTATTAGAACAGACCAGGATCTATTATGCACTATTGGAGATAACAAACTAAAAATTTAAAACAGGCGGAAAGACTCAGAAGATACGAAGATAAATATAAGGGAAAAGCACAAAATAAGCAATTTACTGATGACCCAAAAAAGTTTGATAGAGAATTGGGAAATAAGGTAAAAGGAATTGATAGAATGCCTAAAAAAGAGGAAGTAGATACATTTTGGAGAAGTATCTATGAAGATCCTATGGAACAAAACAAAGATGATAAATAGAAGTAAAAGAAAGAATAAGAAGTTTAAAGGTACAAGATATGAAATGGGATGAAATAACAGCCAGAGAGATTGAAACAAAGTTGAGAAAAGCCTCGAATTGGAAAACCCCAGGCCCAGATGCAGTACCTAACTTTTGGCTTAAAGTATTAACTTCTTTACATGAGGATCTAGCCATGAGTAAGAACTATTTATATGCACACCCCGAACAGACACCATACTGGTTAACAACAGGAAAAACAATGCTCTTTCTTAAGAGTGATCCTGCAAGCTACCCTAAAAATTATAGACTAATAACTTGTCTTCCAATGACGTATAAACTATACACAGGGATTGACGCCAACAGAATTTATAGTCATTTAGAAAAAAACTCAATTATGGCAGTCAAACAAAAGGGCAATAAAAGAAAGTAATACAGAACAAAGGATCATTTGTTGTTAAAGTTATAGTGGAAAACTGTAAGAAAGGGAAGAATCTAAGTATGGCATGGATTGACTATAAAAAAGCATTTGATAGTATCCCACATTCATGGATAAAAGAGTGCTTAAAATGTATAAGGTACATCCTACACTGATTGATCACATTACAGTAACCATGAAACAATGGCAGACCACTTTGCAATTAAGCCATGATAAAGGACAGGGATAAAAATCCAAAGGGGGGTATTCCAGGGTGACTCCCTGTCACCGTTGCCATTTTGCCTTGCCATTAAGCCATTAATCTGTTTACTTAACAGCTTAGGTCATGGCTATAATTTGGCTTCTAGAAAACAACAAAGTATAATGACTTCTCATCTTCTTTTTGTCGATGATTTAAAATTGTATAGCTCATCAGATGAGGAATTGAAAGCACAGCTACAGGTTATCAAAACCTTTTCAGATGATATTGGAATGTCATTTGGTCTTGATAAATGTACAAAAGCAACCTTTAAAAAAGGAAAATTGCAGCACCGGGAAAACATCAGTTTAGGACAAGTATGTGATATAAAAGAACTTGAGCAAGAGGGGGTGTATAAATACTTGGGAATTGATGAAGGATCAGCAATAAAACATGAATAAATGTGAATAAAGCTTAATAAGGAGTACTTTAGAAGACTTAAATTAATCCTGAAAACAGCATTGACACCTAGGAACAAGATCCAAGCTATAAATCAATTTTCTCTTCCTGTCCTAACTTATAGTTTTGGAATGATTGACTGACCCCAAAAAGTTTTGAATAGATTGGATATGAAAACAAGAAGGATGCTTCATGCTCACCAAATGATTTATAAAAATCAGTGTATGCCAATATTATATATTCCCCGTTCTGAAGGAGGGATGGGCCTCCTTGAAATTGATTACATGTATAGATCTGCATTTGTGGGACTCTACACATATCTACTGACCTCACAAGATCCAAACGTGGTGAAAGTTTTGAAACATGAGGAGAATAAATCTAAGATGACATCTCTGCTTAATTTAGCAGAAGCATATCGACGTCAAGCAGGAATGGAAATCAAACCAGAAGTGGCTGAAAATCAGGCAGCAACTGAATATGCTAAAAAACAAAAGAAAGAATATAAGGTGTAGGATCAGATGAGAAGGCAAGAAATGTGGAAAAAACATAAATATAGTTGCAAGTATAGAAAACTTCTGAAAGAGCCTCATGTTGATCAAGAACAAATGCAGGAATGGTTAAGGGAGGTGAATTTACATCAAGAAATGAAAGGTTAATATTGGCAGCCCAAGACAGTGGGCTATGTACATGCTGGTTTACTAAGTCCATTGAACATGTGGGAGAAACAGACATATGTAGGTTTTGTCAAACTGAATTGGAAACAGTCACACACCTTGTTGCTGGTTGTGACTCTAATGGCAGAGGGACTGTATACTGAAAGGCATAATAATGTGGCGAGATTGTTACACTAGAGATTGTGCAAACATTATGGTATCAAAGTGGCTGAAAAGCACTGGAAACATGAGCCACAGAGAATCATAGAAAATGATGAAGTTTACATCACGTGGGATCACCCAAAACCAACAGCCCAAAAGATAGATGCTAGAAAACCGGATATAGTGGTCCAAGAAAAGAAGACAAAAGTAGCATTGATCATTGAAATCACCACACCTAGTGACTACAGTGTCTTGCGTACAGAGAGACACAAAGTAATAAAATACCTCGATCTGCAGGCAGAAAGAAGAGCCATGTGGAAGAAAGATACCTAATAGTAGTAGGAGCAACTGGTCTTATAAAAAAGAATTTACAATTATATTTAGATATGTTACCAATTCATGTAATATTGTACGAATTGCAGAAGGAGTCATTACTGGGCACATTGCGGGTGCTGTGAAGAGCACTTTTGGCTAACATCAAAGAGTGAAACAATACTAATATGAGCTTTAATCGTACTTTGACTTAGGAATGGGGTCCATTCCCATCATGGTATTAGAAACCCAAAAGACTTGGAGAAATTAAAACCAGCAACATCCCCCACATGTACAAGAGCAATAGTTAACACTAAAAATATAAAGATACTTTACTTTTTTATGAAACATTAAATTTAACCGTAGGTGCGCAGGTTTGCCCATTGCTTAGCTATGGTTAATGCAGCTTAAATGGCAGAAGAGGATAAAAAGCAAGATATATGCAAATGAAGCAATACAGTAATAGTGTAGTGAGCAGAGCATTCGCCTTACGAGCAGTCATTCCCAGTTTGAGTTCCACTCCAGTACATTCCATTTTCCATGTCAAATCACTTTATTACCAATATTTTTAGTTGCATAACTGACTAAATAACATATATTTGTGAACTGGAGCACAGCATTAAATGCAGATGTGAGGTGTCAGTGTCATAATGTTGCAAAGTCCACAGATAATCACATGTGCCCCATACAGTATATGTACACAGAATGAGGGATACAAATGGAAGGTAACATGTAATGAATGATAACTCCATACAGCTTCCAAATCCCCCATCTTCCCAAGAACCATTAGACATTACTGTCTAAATTAGTGCAGTGGTAAGCAGGAGTAAGCACTAGTAAACAAGTGTAAGCACTATTAAGCAGTAGTAAGTGGGAGTAAGCATATTTAAGCACTAGTAAGCAGGTTTAAGCCCATTTGCGTGGGGGTAAGCAATGCACACACAGGTTAAGCAATATTGAAGCTAACTCTCTGTAAGCATATTTAATCGGAGGTTAGCATTGCTTACCCTCATGAAAACCCACGCAAACCCACTTACAAGTGCTTAAAAGTGCCTTAATCACTCTCTATGCAACAGCTGCTGTCCTAGCCAGAAATAAAATAAACAGCCTTTGTAGGTTTTGAATCCAGGACCCTATACACTATAGGCACAGTAGTTAACCACTAAGCCAACACAGCAGTACATAAGATTGAGGTATCACCAAACAAATCCTCACTATAGGAAAATCAAACTGAACATGTGAAATTAATTTATATACAGTCTTATGTTCAATAACCTACTACATAACATAAATATGTGAACTGGAGTACTGCAGTAAGCCCAGATGTGAGGTGTAATTGTAATAAAGTGTTGAAGTCCCCTAATAAACATAAGGACCATATACAGTGTATGTACACATGAATCATGGATACCAGACACATATATAACATGTAATGAATAATAAATCAATGCCAAAAAGCAAATATAATGCAAATTAAATATTAAGCCATGCTAAGCATTGCACAGGCCAGCTTAGTAGGTGTAAGCAATGTGTAGGTTAGCTAACTCAATTTGCCCATTGGTATACCCCTTTAAACAATGACAACCTTAGGTAAGCAGGTTTGCCCATAGCTTAGCCTTTTCAAAACTGTCCAATCACGGCAAAGTGTGGGAAAGTGGCCCTATTTAAACCCAACAGGTGGGAATACATCTCATAACTAGTTGTAGCTTCCCCTTGCAGGCACTATATCTAGAATGGGAAAAGGTGTGTGCTTTCGGGTGCAACGCTGGAGCATCCAGGAGTCCAGAGTCATGGCAGGACTCCTTGTCAAAGACTATGAGCAGAGACTGTTGCAGGGCCAGTACCAGGGTTCCCAATATAACGCAGAAGCCTGGGACCATCTCACCCATGACCTCACCAGTGCCACTGGCATACCATGAACTGTTGAGTAAGTCAGGCATCACTATGCTAACCTGAAGCAGCAAAAGGGGGATCTCTTGGATCAGTGGATCCAAGAGGCTAGGAGTACGGGGAGGTCCCAGCTGTGTGTAAGTATCACTCCACTACCTGTTTAATAATTGCCAGCTCTTGTATATTATGGATAGGTATGGCTAAATATTCCTCTTATGTCCTTCACAGTGGCAAGTAAGTGGGCTGTGAACCAGGAGACCCATGGATGTCGTTTGGAGAGGTTACAACGAAAGGCAGGTTAGTAATACTCTTGCATGTACTCTCATAGGAAATAAATCTAAAGGTATTAGTAAGTTAATTGCCTGTATAAAACCTGTATTGTTTAAGGCAAGTACTGCATACACCAGAGAATATGGCAGGAAGAGTCTCATATAGGTTGTATGTAAATAAAAGCATAATAGCCTGACAATGAAGGTCTAACTGCTGGACTGCATGTGTTTACTCTGGTATCATATGGTAATATAGATTTGCAATCACTTAATAGTACTGTTGTATTAAGCACTGTTACCCACAATGTGCAACATAAATAAAATGTGTAGGAATGTCTGTATATGTCTGATGTAATCCCCAGAGGTCATTTAGTATAATTGAGAGAGACATAGACAGAAAACAGTGAAAAGACAGACAACAAAATCCAAATAGCAGAAGCAACTGAGATGTGAACTGTTGTATTCTTAGCACACACACAACCATGGTTCGAATCCTGGAAGTGGTGGTAGTCTGCATACAGAATCATATTCCACAACTGTACAGATATGTCCATAGTGTCCAGTAAATTGGCCCATATCTGCTGCCTGTCATTCTGTCCCCCTGGGAAATCAGTGGGATGATCCCAGACGTATAGGCAGCAAACAAGAAATACAACTGATTGTCACACATCTATAAGAACACACCTGTCACTCTAGCAACTCCCCAAACTGTTATGTGAGTAATAAGGCAAGTATGTCCCATTTACACCCCCATGTTGTCAAGCTGTGACCAGACTGTGTACAGTAACAGAGTGAGATGTATGTGCATAATACTAATGTGGAATCTGGTACTTTGTGTGGCAACATTCAGGTAATACTAACAAACATTGCTCCCACAGGTCCATCAGATATGAACACTGTGCCCAGAAATAAAAGATTGATACCCTGTACTGGTACTGTTTACTTTGGTATTGTATGGCACTGTTATTGTTGCAGTTGCTCTGAATAATAAGCTATTACTCATCACTGTCACCTACACTGTGCTACATAATATAACTGTCTATGAAATCCTGTATAAGAGTGTTGTAATACAAGGTCAGAATGTAAAACCACAGGAGAATTATAGACAGAAATCAGATAAGAGATATACAGCAATATCTATATAGCACACGCAACTGTGACGGACAGTGTTTTAGTGTTAGCAGACACAGCCATGGTCTGAATCCCGGGAGTGGAAGTAGGCTGCATACAGAATCATACCCCACAACTGTACAGATATGTCCAGAATGTCCAGTATATTGACCCATATCTGCTGCCTGTCACCCTGTCCCCCTTGGAAATCAGTGGGATGATCCCAGATGTTTAGGCAGAAATCAGGAAATACAACTGATTGTCGTACATCTATAAGAACAAACCTGTCACACTAGCAACTCCCCAAACTGTTATGAGAGTAATAAGCCAAGTATGTCCCATCTACACTCCAATATTGTCAAGCTGTGACCAGAGTGTGTACAGTAACAGAGTGAGATGTATGTGCATAATACTAATGTGGAATCTGGTACTTTGTGTGGCAACATTCAGGTAATACTAACAAACATTGCTCCCACAGCTCCATCAGATATGAACACTGTGCACAGAAATAAAAGATTGATACCCTGTACTGGTACTGTTTACTCTGGTATTGTATGGCATTGTTATTGTTGCAGTTGCTCTGAATAATAAGGTATCACTCATCACTCTCACCCACATGGTGCTACATAATATAATTGTCTAGGAAATCCTGTATGAGTGTTGTAAGTCACTAAAGGTTGAAGAGGTCAGTAGTCTACATATGTCCCAGTTCACCAGCATGTGGTCAAGGCATAGCCAGAGTCTGTGCAAAAAAAAGATGGACAGGTATGTGCATAACATCAACCTGGAATCTGGGAGTATGTGTAGAAACAGTTAGTGTTAACAAACAATTCCTCCACAGGAATACCAGGTAAGAGGTGTATACTGAAGGTAAAACCAGTTCATGTATATAGTTGTCGACAGCCATACCACTGTCCAAAGTAAGGCAATAGGCTAGTGTACTAATACTTTTAAGGTACAGATAACAGCACTGACTAGGAAAGTAATGTGAACTACAGGAATATACTAGTTGTTAATTGACATCTTTCTCTCCCCTCCCCACCATATCTGAAGCAACAAACTAAATATCCAACTCAATTGGTACGTGATGACTTAACTGTAATGTTGGGACATATGTCCTATTGTTTGATAATTATTTAAATCTATTTCTATGCATGTGTTATGTTGAAATACTCCAACATTGGTGGCATGGTGCCATCAATGTGCCTGCATGCTGTTGTAATTACCACTGTGGTCCCATATATGCATGTGTTCTGTTTGCTATGCAACTGTTTCATATCTGGTGTCTGGGTTAATGGGAATATCTATGCATGCTGTTATACCTAATCCTGGAATGTGTTGACTATTACTAACCCATATATGTTGATAAAACATAAACACTATAGCACCCATGGGAATGCAGGTCCCAGCAGACCCACATGTCCCACCTAAGCTGGCCGTGGCACTGGGCACCAGCACATCTGGGTCCAATCCCGGGAACTCCTCATCCATTGGTCCTGCACCACCTTCAGGTGGAACTACCTCAGGGGATGGGGCTCACCCCCCCAAGAGCGGGAGTGGACAGGAACCTGCCACCCACCACCAGGTCCGGGTCTTGGTGTGTAGTGAGCTCAACCGGGAGTTTGGAGATCTGCTACTCCAGCTCAAGAGCCGCTTGTCATGACTAGAGGGTTGGCCTGTCTCTCCGACTCAGCCCCCAGCACAGCCACCTTCGGGGCTGTGAAGTTGAAGTGGTGACTGCCCATGGGTGGGGACCTCAGTCCCAATATTTCCACTAGGAGGCTCATGGGCTTCTGATTTCCCAACACCCCTCCCCATCAAGGTGTTTACCCCCCCACATGTGTCATATACCTCCCCTGTATGCATCTTCTTTGTCTTGTCTGTTAACCTACCCAACCTACCTCCCCAAATATACCTACTATCCCTCCCCAACATCCCACTCTCACCTGAAAAAAAAAAGGGCAATCTGTTCCACAAAAAAAAAAAAATCTCGTCCCATACATATCTGTCCATTTTGCACACATGTATTCTGGTCTAATTGTCATCACAACATATTATTGTTGTCCTCACCCCTCTCTCAGGGGTTTGAGTGTCCAAATCTATCTCCAAATTCAGTGTATATGCACAGCTGTTGCTGTAGAAGAAATGGACAGCTATGGACCTTTCCTACACCCTTCCTGCACTTCCCTAGCTATTTTCCCTACTATCTTTCGCTCTTTGTGCCCCTTTTTCACCACTTTCCTATCAACCATTTTTTCTTTTCTTTTAAAGAAATTAGCACGGGGTTAAGCAGGAGTAAGCACTTTTAAGCAGCAGTAAGCAGGTTTAAGCTTGGTTGCACGGGGTGAGCAATGCCTACACAGATTAAGCAACTGAGAAGCTAACTCAGCATAAGAAACTGTAACCGGAAGTTAGCAGTGCTTACTTCCATGCAAACCCGCTTACAACTGCTTAAAAGTGCCTTAATCACTTTGTATCCAATGGCCCTTATTCTGCCCACCAACAAAATAAACAGCCTTTTCAAGGCTCGAACCCTGCACACCATAGCCAAAGTGATTTACCACTAAGCCATGTCAAATATACATAACTATGATGTTTTCACAAACATATCATCCAGCCCAGTCATTCAACAGTACAGGAAATGTATGTAAACATGTAGATGTATGTGTGTGTATATATATTTATATCTAAATAGATATAACATATCTATATATGTATATATATATATATATATATATATATATATATATATATATATACATACATGTGTATATATATTTATATCTAAATAGATGTAACATATCTATATATGTATATATATATATATATATATATATATATATATATATATATACATATATATATATATATATATATATATATATATATATATTTACATACATATATATATATATATATATATATATATATATATATATATATATATATATATTTACATTCATTAGTGGACCGGAGTTCCGCTGTGGCGACCCCTAACTGGGAAAAGTCGAAAGGCACAAATATATATATATATATATATATATATATATATATATATATACATATGCATGCATCTATAACTATATATGGGGTCTATATTAAAAGCATGAAGGTGTACTTACCCGAATACGTAAACATCAACACGTCTTCATCGAACTGCGAAAATATCGATCATCCTGAAGCGCAAAATCCGAAACTTTGAATTGTCATGGTTGGCCCTTCTGTGTTATAGCTCCGTAAGGTAAGTGTGCGATAGTTATAGACCTTAGGGTTAGGGTGCGGGTTAAGGTAAGTGCATAGATGGTAATGTATGTGAGATTTAATGTAGGGTTAGAAGTAGGGTTTTGTTAAGTGTATGTGCGTGGATTACTTTGTTTGGGTATAGCTTTTTACGGTAAGTGTGCGATAGTTACGGACCTTAAGGTTAAGGTGCGGGTTAAGGTAAGTGCATACATGGTGGTATATGCAAGATTTAGTGTAGGGTTAGAAATAGGGTTTAGTTTAGGGTTAGAAGTAGGGTTTTGGTTAGTGTATGTATGTGGTCTATTTAGTTTGTTTGGGTAGGTAGTATGTAGCGGGTGGTGGGGTGGGACAACTATGACGGTTCGAGTTTTTGAATTTCGTGGTTTAGGGCATTTGGTGTATTTGAGGTTCGCAGAATATGTGTCGGCGTTTATGTATTCGGGTAAGTACACATTCGTGCTTTTAATATAGAGCCATATATATGTCTACATCTATATATATATATATATATATGCATATACAGACATATATCTATATATATAAAAGAGAACATAACAAAAACATATATGCCCACATGCACCGTTAATGGGGGTGAGGGGGCCTAAACAACATATGTCTTGTACATATAGATATTCCCCCTCCCGCAGCCAAACACGTCTGCCCTTCAATACAATACCAACTGTTGCAAATCCCATAACCAGGACCTGACACAACATGGGCACAAAATGTTAACAGTACTCCATCCCATCTGTTTGATGTCAGGCCGGTATCAGTAACATATCATGCAGTACAGTCTGGCTACCATAGGGAATGCACAATGTGGAAGCAATCAACATTCCTAAGGTACATATACACACATATATGCAGATACACACACACACACACACACACACACACACACATAGATATATATGTAACTACACATACACACACAGAGATATGTATAGGAAGATACATATGTAGAAGGTGCACACAATACAGAACAGCCACTATGCCATACATTTGCCACCTTATCAACTGGACACTGTATGAGCTACCCATACAAATGACAATTGTTGCCTGCAACATACACCCACAGAGAGGTCAAAAGATATAACACCACACACAAGTTTGCATACATGGGAAAGCTTTATTTGTGTATTATTACAGTTGTATATGCCATGTCATATAGCTGTTTAGACTCTGACATACATATAAACAGACTAATGCAACTGTGAAACAGTTATATTAATACAGTATTCTGAAAAGGTTTACATATGTTGCTGTCCAGGCCGAGGCCTTCAAGTAGTACAATAGTAAAGACAGACTGGGCCACAGGATAACAATCAATCAACAGTAAGTAATGCAGATGTATAGCCCAGCAGCCTCTATCTACACTCTGTATACAATCCCTAGGGGTAAAGACCTCAGTTGACACAATGGGGTGTATCTGCAACATAACAAGGCATAACTGACACCATCACAATCACACTGACAAACAGAACAGTCTGTATGGCAGGAAGCAGTAGGCCTGCATTTACCCAAGGTGAATTGTATGGTAATGTACATCCAGGTACCTTAACGCAGCTTACCCAGGATACCCCCACATGTTATAACAGCCTAGGTTAGTTATGGTGCATCCCCCCGCTCCATAGACTGATATACAGGGCCATATACCACTGTTACATACACTGGCCTCTGGAGTGCATAAGGGCACACGTATTGTACAGATGAAGCCCACACATACATGGACCCATCCCCACAATATGTGTGGGGGCCACAACAGCAGTGAACTGATGGCAGGAATGGCAGCATGACATACTCACAGCCCACTACATAACAACCCCTGACAGCATGTCATATGGACAAAGCCTGCTATGTAGGTGGAGGACAGAGGCTGGAACACAGACCCATATGTGAAATACTGTTGTCATACACTAAGCAAGTTGCTGGTGTTACAGGATGGCCTGCAACATACCCTTAGTCAGGAATATGAAGTTAGAAACAGAAATGGATGTAGCCATGTACTGATAGCACTCAACACACACACTGCCAGTGATATATCTGACACAAGACCTGTGTGGTGGACAGACAAAACATAATAGGCACACCTTTGGCCATCAAGTGGATAGGCCCACAGTTGAGAGCTATGCAGACAGACTGCATTCCATGTTAAACTAGTATGTATACACAAACCCTTTAACACTGGTGCTAAACAATGCATACAACAACACTACTCACACTCTGTCTGTAGTTCTGGAACCTCATACAAATATGTAGCTAGCCTGAGTGTGCAAGTTCTCTTGTAAGAGGTACTGCTACCTGCTGTCTGTAACACTGCTGCCCACACACAGTAAGGATGTCCACCATACAGGAAAGGTAAAGGGACCATGCCCACATGATGTAGGGATTTATAGTAGTGGGTTGCCATGGCAGTGGTAATTGGAAGTACTACACAGCATGCTGCATGCGGGTAGCAAGGGGAGGAGACTGATTGGTGCAGAAGCCATCACCTGATCATGTGCATCACCTACAAAAGCCATGCTGCAATCTATTCAAAGCAGCTCAGTCTATTTACTGGAGAGAGACTTGAGATAGAGAGTGAGAGAGTGAGTGAAAGGCAAAAAAAAAAAACATAACAAAAAAAAATTCCATCCAGCAAACTATCCAGAAGAGACATCATTCTCACAACAGGTATGTGAAGTATATATGCATGTAATTGACTGTAGTAACTGGTCCATAATAATGGGATAGATGATGTGGAATGATTTATATGTGCCATCAGGTGTTGTTGTTGTAATGATGTTCAGCTGAACAACTGCTAAGGACATTAGAGTCTGTCCCTGTGGGTAGTGGGCCATACCCGTCAACTGTGCAGAGCAGTACTGACTGATAAGATGTAAGCCATCATAGTGTCTGTTGTGTAATGGGAAGCATGTATATTACTGTGGCCAATAGCTGGTGGTGGATGTAATGCCATAATGATGGACACGTGGGTTCCACAGCCCACCACTTGCAGGATACTCAGGTTAACCTGTATTGTAGCATACTAGAATGCCATAGGTGTGTAATAGGGTTACCTGCAATCTGGCCCTACATATACCCCCCTAATTTTAGGCTGTGTTTATATGTGGCACCTGTCTGTGTTGTAGCAAGGCAGAATAGTGCAGCTGTGCAGTAAGGTGTTGTGAGATTATGGACCTGATGGCTGAATGTACCC
Organism: Protopterus annectens; assembly: GCF_019279795.1. Classification (NCBI taxonomy): domain Eukaryota; kingdom Metazoa; phylum Chordata; order Ceratodontiformes; family Protopteridae; genus Protopterus; species Protopterus annectens. The sequence goes on from NC_056739.1 coordinate 722,751,462, forward strand.
CGTGTATAGGTATGTATATGTGTGTGTGTATATATATATATCTATCTATATATATATATATATATATATATATATATATATATATATATATATATATATATATCTACATGTATGTCCACAAATATACAGATACCCATATGTAGACATATATATATATATATATATATATATATATATAAACACATATATAAACACATATATACATCATATATATCTACACATATATAGATATACACATATATGCACATGTCTACATATATACAAACACACACACACACATATAGATATATATGTAACTACACATACACACAGAGAGATATGTATAGGAAGATACATATGTAGAAGGTGCACACAATACAGAACAGCCACTATGCCATACATTTGCCACCTTATCAACTGAACACTGTATGAGCTACCCATACAAATGACAATTGTTGCCTGCAACATACACCCACAGAGAGGTCAAAAGATATAACACCACACACAAGTTTGCATACATGGGAAAGCTTTATTTGTGTATTATTACAGTTGTATATGCCATGTCATATAGCTGTTTAGACTCTGACATACATATAAACAGACTAATGCAACTGTGAAACAGTTATATTAATACAGTATTCTGAAAAGGTTTACATATGTTGCTGTCCAGGCCGAGGCCTTCAAGTAGTACAATAGTAAAGACAGACTGGGCCACAGGATAACAATCAATCAACAGTAAGTAATGCAGATGTATAGTCCAGCAGCCTCTATCTACACTCTGTATACAATCCCTAGGGGTAAAGACCTCAGTTGACACAATGGGGTGTATCTGCAACATAACAAGGCATAACTGACACCATCACAATCACACTGACAAACAGAACAGTCTGTATGGCAGGAAGCAGTAGGCCTGCATTTACCCAAGGTGAATTGTATGGTAATGTACATCCAGGTACCTTAACGCAGCTTACCCAGGATACCCCCACATGTTATAACAGCCTATGTTAGTTATGGTGCATCCCCCCGCTCCATAGACTGATATACAGGGCCATATACCACTGTTACATACACTGGCCTCTGGAGTGCATAAGGGCACACGTATTGTACAGATGAAGCCCACACATACATGGACCCATCCCCACAATATGTGTGGGGGCCACAACAGCAGTGAACTGATGGCAGGAATGGCAGCATGACATACTCACAGCCCACTACATAACAACCCCTGACAGCATGTCATATGGACAAAGCCTGCTATGTAGGTGGAGGACAGAGGCTGGAACACAGACCCATATGTGAAATACTGTTGTCATACACTAAGCAAGTTGCTGGTGTTACAGGATAGCCTGCAACATACCCTTAGTCAGGAATATGAAGTTAGAAACAGAAATGGATGTATCCATGTACTGATAGCACTCAACACACACACTGCCAGTGATATATCTGACACAAGACCTGTGTGGTGGACAGACAAAACATAATAGGCACACCTTTGGCCATCAAGTGGATAGGCCCACAGTTGAGAGCTATGCAGACAGACTGCATTCCATGTTAAACTAGTATGTATACACAAACCCTTTAACACTGGTGCTAAACAATGCATACAACAACACTACTCACACTCTGTCTGTAGTTCTGGAACCTCATACAAATATGTAGCTAGCCTGAGTGTGCAAGTTCTCTTGTAAGAGGTACTGCTACCTGCTGTCTGTAACACTGCTGCCCACACACAGTAAGGATGTCCACCATACAGGAAAGGTAAAGGGACCATGCCCACATGATGTAGGGATGTATAGTAGTGGGTTGCCATGGCAGTGGTAATTGGAAGTACTACACAGCATGCTGCATGCGGGTAGCAAGGGGAGGAGACTGATTGGTGCAGAAGCCATCACCTGATCATGTGCATCACCTACAAAAGCCATGCTGCAATCTATTCAAAGCAGCTCAATCTATTTACTGGAGAGAGACTTGAGATAGAGAGTGAGAGAGTGAGTGAAAGGCAAAAAAAAAAACATAACAAAAAAAAATTCCATCCAGCAAACTATCCAGAAGAGACATCATTCTCACAACAGGTATGTGAAGTATATATGCATGTAATTGACTGTAGTAACTGGTCCATAATAATGGGATAGATGATGTGGAATGATTTATATGTGCCATCAGGTGTTGTTGTTGTAATGATGTTCAGCTGAACAACTGCTAAGGACATTAGAGTCTGTCCCTGTGGGTAGTGGGCCATACCCGTCAACTGTGCAGAGCAGTACTGACTGATAAGATGTAAGCCATCATAGTGTCTGTTGTGTAATGGGAAGCATGTATATTACTGTGGCCAATAGCTGGTGGTGGATGTAATGCCATAATGATGGACACGTGGGTTCCACAGCCCACCACTTGCAGGATACTCAGGTTAACCTGTATTGTAGCATACTAGAATGCCATAGGTGTGTAATAGGGTTACCTGCAATCTGGCCCTACATATACCCCCCTAATTTTAGGCTGTGTTTATATGTGGCACCTGTCTGTGTTGTAGCAAGGCAGAATAGTGCAGCTGTGCAGTAAGGTGTTGTGAGATTATGGACCTGATGGCTGAATGTACCCCGTGTATAGGTATGTATATGTGTGTGTGTATATATATATATATATATATCTATATATATCTATATATATATATATATATATATATATATATATATATATATATATCTATATATATCTATATATATATATATATATATATATATATATATATATATATCTACATGTATGTCCACAAATATACAGATACCCATATGTAGACATATATATATGCACATGTCTACATATATACAAACACACACACACACACACACACACACACACACACACACACGTATGTAAATACATGTCCCCTATATTACCACCACAGTGCTGCATGCTATGTGCGAGGGAACAGCACAAATAGCAATACACACAGATATGTACAGCTGTCACTGTGTGCAACATGGATGGGTATATCACATGTGAACCCCTTGTTGGGACCACATTGCCCTTGTCTGTGAAGTAGGGAATGGGAATATGGGAAGTATGGCAGGTATAGTTGAGGAGGTGTTCCAGGTTGGTAGATATAGAGGACAGCCTACAGGGGTGGTATGTGGCACATGTGGTAGCTAAGCACCCTGGATGGTGTGTGTGGTCTGTGATGTGGAAGCCCCATGGGCCCCAATATCGACACAATGGGAACAAGCCTCCCACCCACTGCTACTGACAACAGCAGTCCACGTCCCGGAGGTGCCTGGCCTGGAGGCTGATCAGGAGGAGCATGTGGTCTCTGTGAATGTGTACTGGGTGCCTCAAGGTGATGTAGCACATCTCACATGTCTCTGTGGAGCCCGCTATGGAACAGACCCTGGACCTGACCTCGAGGGACAAGATCATGTCTGTGTGTGCCCCCAGGGGGGACAACATCCCCTGAGTTGGTTCCACCTGAAGGTAGTGCTGGACCAGTACATGAGGAGGCCCCAGGGTGGGTCCCACATGTGATGTGGCCTGGTGGCATGGGCAGATGAGTTTGGAGAGGTGGTTCTGCTGGCAAATATTCCCTAAGCATGCTATTGTGTCACTGTTATAGAACATATGTGGGTAGTAACAGTCTACACAATCCCGGAACATGTCCAACAGCATGCATAGATATCCCCAATAAAACAGAATGTCAGATGTGTAGCAATCACATAGCAAGAATACCACAGGCATATATGGAACCATAGTAGCCCTCACAATGGCATGCAGGTGAATAGTCTGTAACAGGCCAGCATTTATAGTGTCCACACGGGGAACATGGCTGCAAACACGTAGCACAAAGTGCGATACAATACAATATCTGTCTCACTGGTAGGTAAGCTGTAGCCATACCTATTGAGTTGTGTGTACAGTTTGTTGTTGCTGATATGGTGGAGGGACGGGGGGTGACAGAGATGTGTATTAAGAAGTGTGGTAACCTTGCTATATGAGTTGCTCAGACCTGTATCCATCTTTATGTCTTTCAGGCAAGATGTCACATGGATGGCTCCCGGCTTACTCAGCTGCTGAGAATGACATAGTGAGAAACCACCTAATCCAGCACTACACTGTCCTGTTTGGCCAGGCTGCCCATGAGCAGCAGGAGCGGACTGTCTTGTGGAACGACCTAGTTCATAGGGTCAATGATGTTGGACTGCACAACCGCAGTTATGAGCAGGTCCAACATCATTGTTCTGACCTGCTTCACAATGCCCATCAGCATGCTGCTGCAGTCCGGGAAGGGGATCACCTCACAACTGGGGGGGGGGGCATGCCATCCATCCCCCCTGACACGTGTTGAGGAGCTCCTCGCCAGCCTTGTGGCACCTGCCTGTCCACATAGCCAACAACTGCCAGACACCATTGTGGAGGTGGGTGCTACCTACACACCAGCTTAGGAGCATGCAGGTAAGGCCGCAGGGCACATCAGTAGACCACTGTTGCATATGCATCTGCATCTGTACAGGTAGAACATGCATGTCTGACATTTCATAGATATAGTTTATTGCTGCATAGTAGTGATATCAAATGTGCCTACATGGTAGTATTGTGGACATGTACCGCTCATGTACTATAATGCTGCACCAATCCTGTAGCAATGCCACAGGTGTGGCCACTGACTTCGCATCTCTCACCCTCTTATGTAGGCCCCTCTGGTATAGCACCAAGGCAGCAGCCTGTAGCCGGTGAGTATGGTTTATGTTGATGCTTGCCAATACATCGGGCATGTAATGGCTATGGTATATTCCATGCCCACATCTAACACACCTACCCAGAATACATGCTGTACATGTGCACATATTGTTACTGTTAAATGCATTGCATCACAGTGGTGACCATGATGGGGTATTGGAAGGGTAAGTCAGACACCTGCACGATAACTAACATCCTGTCATTGTAGAATGTGTCCACAGGGAGTAACATAATGGTGGGAGACATGGCCTACAGTAGGGACATGTGTGAAACATCACCCGTATGCAGTGCAACAACAGTGTATATACCAGTAGTACAATGGCAACTGTTACAGAGTTACACTATGGCATAACATATTACTGTGGTCCACATTATCAGCTGGGACTAGGCTGTAACATGTTATGTGCAGTGTATGGGACACTGCAAACTGACACACATGTGTAGGCCTTACTTGTCAAGCATCTGCAAAAAGGCTGATGGTGGGGAGGGGGTGTCAGCATGACACACCAGTGTACAGGTGCAGGGATCCTAAGGATGCTAAGAATGGCTGTATCTGCACACAGTCAGGTTCAGGAACTGTGGCAGACATAAACCTATCCCCACAGCAATAGTGACGGCAGTGTGTGAACACCAAGGGATGTGCACATAAGTAGACCTTACAACCATGCAGGTTTGGGGGACATGTGTAGGGCAGACTGAACATACACTGGCAAATGCAGATGGCCCATGCTAGTATACCCCTGCCGGGAGTAGTGACTTCTGTAGTACACATAACAATAGGTGCAACAAACCGTCATGATAAGGGTGTGCACACATATGCACACAAGGAGTGTATGCATTGCGGTCAGCATCTGCACACCTAACACATTCCATAGACACTGCAGGTGAATGTACAGAACATATGTCACATATCGGGCACATGTACTGTTAATATATGCGGTGATATGATCCCATCGCAGATCAAGGAAGGGTGCGTCATGTCAATAAGGGTGTATACACTCCCCATAGCCATGGTATGCTCTGATGGTTGTCAGTGTAATAGTATTGGATTGGTCATACATGGTCCGCTGATGTTGAGATCTGTAAACCAGACATCAGGCATTCACAAATGACATCTGTCCACATATCATCATAGGTATGTGTTGCTGAAAAACATAGGTGCTGTGAGTATTAGAGCTGACATAACTGACACAGTATTACACATTCATCAATGGGTTGTACACGTGTAAGGTTTGGTGTATAGTACATGGCAGGGTGCAGAACAGGTGCACAGCAATACTGTGTACATGGGTGCAGTGGTATCCAGGGGAAGGGCCATCACCTACTAACACAGCACATGCATTACTCACATGTATACTGTTGCTAGCATGGATTGACTATAGCTGCACTGCATGCTCTTGTGTACCAGATGTTATGCATGTTGACAGATGGGTAATAGGAGGACTGTTTGTACTATCATTGTGCAACCTCACCTGTATGTGTGTGTGTTTCTCGGTGGGTGGTTATTTTGTCTGTAGGGTCACTCTGGTGAAGTGGAGGGAGGACAACGCATGTAGGATGCATGTGTGTGTGTTTGTGTGGGTGTCCATTTATGCACATGTGTGATTGTGGGGTTGTTCATACAGCAGTACTTCCCTTTGGGATCGTGCAGTACATGGACATGAACTGACACATGACACACCAGGAATACTTGTCATGTATGTAATCAAATATAATAAAGTCTGTAGCATGGAACATGCATTGGGAGGGAAGGTAGATACCAGGTATACCCTTAATATCGCATTCAGCAGAGAGGTGACTGACAACCCACGTATACAGCACTACAGATGCATTGGGGAATTACTAGACAACACCAGGGAGTGTATCCATATATTACAGTTGTCACATGATAGGTTGATTGAGCAGCATATCTGGCATGTACTGAGCAATACTTACACATGACACTCCAGTGCGTTATATTATGGAGTGAACATAGTAGCCCCTCACATATAGGGGCCATGCTCATGATGTCCGGACATACACAGGGTGAACACTGAATGACAGCAGTAAGGCCATGTAAAACTACTCCACTCAGGTCAAGGAGGTAATGGAGTAACAGGTCTTGTGTTGTGATCACTTGTCTAGGCATTTAGAGGAATGATACGTTAATTAGTGGTATTAATGAGTGTATGTTACCAAGTGTGATGCAGGATGGAGAACGCATGGGAATAAACGTGGGACTGTCTGTAAAGTCATGGACAGGTAGGTATTAAGGTGGTGTGTATGTGTGTGTGTGTGTGTGCGTGTGTGTGCGTGTGTGTGCGTGTGTGTGTGTACTGTTATGCAATGGTGTACAGGTCTTAAAGTACATTTCTTGTTTTCCCCCACAGGTGGTGAGGTGGGTCAGGGTCCCTCCTGCATGCAATCTGATGTTGGTGTCCATACAGACATCGAAGATAATGATAGTACTTGTTGAGGCACAGGTTGGGTTGTCAGGGGCCGAAACAGTGCCATCATTTGACATCCCCCTTTTAGCCACCCCAACCCTGCACACAATTTCAATGCCTATACATACCCCATCACCAGTGGCCATAGTGGAGGGACAGCTGGTGTTTGGTGGCAGTGCACAGGAGAGTGTGGTAACCATTCCTACTGTCTCTGGTCACAACAGGCATAGCCGGATGTCTGGCAGAGCACCACATAAGTAGATGTCCCAGGGTGCTTGTGGTAGGGCCGCTGGTCATCATGCTCCTGGCAGACGCACCACAACTGGCACCACCAGGTGCATGTTTCAGGCTGTCATGGCGGCGTAGGCATGTATGGAATGTTGCACCAGACAGGGCCTGAGGGTGCAGAGAGCTGCTCTCACATCTGCAAGCAACAACTTCCGTGATCTGTCTGGTGCCATCCGTGCTTATACCGAGCTCATGGATAGATGGTCTGGTGAGATGATGGCCCTCATCGATCATGGTTTGTCCATGCTTGAATGTGTGGTGGGAGTGCGGTGATGGCTGCATGGACATAGGCCAACAACGCCAACAGCTGGCAGTCAACATGGATATGCTAGGACACCAAGGCGCTCCCATAGTGGCAGTACCAGCCCTGGCACTATGGGGGGGTGCTGTCCACACCACACCACAGCAGGCCATGAGCACTTGGTCCTGGCCAGTCCCAGGAGGGACCTGGTTCCAGCGGACATCTGTCATCATCAGGGGAGAGTAGCACATTGATGCCTGTACCTGGATGTGCCCATGGAACCCCTGGCAGACACAGTCCACGTGTCCATGGCTGGAGGCAGTGAACTGCATACCCTGCCAGGTACGGTCTGCAGCTGTCCATAAATACCTGTGTAGGGCAGCCACATGGCAGAACTGTGTGCATGCATTCCCACACACTATACGAACACACCTAGGGCAACCCCATACCTACACGCACCACATCACCATGCTCAGTTCACCTCATTATACCCCTAACCCACACACATGGTGTCAAATGTATGGCCCACCCTCGGCTTGTGGCAAACTAACAACACACCCTGTGCATATGATGATACCTGTACCACATCCCTGTCATCCATAACATCAATGCAGGGACAGGCTAATATGGTTCTGATGCACATGGTGGCTGCACTACAGTGTACAAAAGTACTGCAATGTAACATGTTGTCAGGAGTAAAGTTTAATGCATACATGTCAGGTAGTGTAGCCATTCAGCAATGATGTATTATAGCTGTTAGTAAAACTGGTTGATTGTGGTCTCCATAATGTTATCCATTTGCATTGTAGGTGTACATGTGTCAGCACGAGGATGGTCTGCAGTCATATTCCACAATGGGTATGGCACTGTGGTGACACCATGGCTGTGACATATCTGGGGTACAGTTGAACACATGTCACAGGTTTGTATAACAGTTACTGCCTGTGCCATATGGACAGGTGACCCGCTGGGATGTGTATAATCTGCAACCTGATGTAGACCCATCCACATACACGCACACTCTTACTTGGCAACACTGGGACTAGACCCCTACCTAGGTATGTAGTGCTACTGAAGTGTGTGGCGTTCATTGCACACACCACACAGCGTTTATGGTGACTTGTGTTCCAGGTTACATGTTACATGCAGAACATCCCCAGACATGTACAGTATGCTAATGGGGGATGTAATGGGTGTATATGGACAATACATAGTGTGACATACCTTCATATACACATTAACAGACACATAACAGGCAGACACACGTCCGAGAGACCTGGGCCTATCGCTGCTAACTAACCTGACCATGTGTCCAATGTGTTACAGGTAGGCTGCACACCGCACATGCAAAACTGGGCTGGATTGTGGTATCAGTTACCTGTTTGGTTGATGGTGACAGTGGTAACCATAAAGTGGTACATGGGACATATACCAGATGTACCTTGGTGTAATGACACTGTACACAACACCCACACCCCCCAGTGGATATTGTACTCCCTGAAACCCATAATGACACTCTGACATACCCACCATCACACATTGCCCATGACTGCAATACAACCAATTGTATATCCCAATAGTGCATCTAATGCACATATCACAGGCATATTAGGGTGTTGCATTGTCATGCCTCACCTATGGGCAGCAACAACACTATCTGTACTACTGTGTGGCAATAGGTAGTGTAATAGGAGTATGTGGCCTCGGAATGCTGTACCCTACAGATATATGGACATGCACACATACACACACTTGCCAGAACTCAATGGGTATTCCATGCCTATAGACCCATTTGTACAACACTATTATGCTGGTTCTGCAAGGCTCATGTAGCTGGTATGGAAAGGAGCATAACAGGGTACATGTAATGTCCCATACAGCAGCAGCCACAAATGACTATGGCAATGGGTGTTGCGGTGGTTGTGAAGGGCCTCATGGAATTCCCAAGTACAGATGTGCTAATACACAGACACTGCTATACTCAGTAATGCACACGTACATGTGTCAATACTGGGGTGCATTGCTGCAGGTGGTCATAGCTGTGTATCTAGCTATTGTCCATGGAGGGATGGGTTATGTAGGGGTTGTGTATACAGTGGTTTCCTGCAACCTGCCATGTGGCAGCAGGCAATCTATCAACAGTCACTACTGTGGTGACCCTCAGGGTGAGAGTGACATGTATTGGCCAATTCTCTGGGTGCCTTCTGCACATGGCCAATGAGGTGATCAAGTTGACATGTATGCAACATGTATTACAACACATGGTTAGTGTCTGTGATGGAGACCTGTACCCAAGCATGTTCTGTTGACTGGGGTAGTGTAGTGTAGGCACCTGTGGCATGTGGTGCATACAGGGTGTTGTCTCCTATATGTGCCAGTTCTTACACAGCTGGGCAGACATGTAAGTGTCAGTCAAGCATAGGTTGCCTGTACATATCCCAGTTGGATACCCGCCATCTGCACATCTGTACAGTGACTGACAGGCATCAGCTTGGCAAGTAGCTATGCAGTAGGATGAATGTGTTGACAGATAAATGTTTGACAAATATATGTATGTCATAACTACATGTTGGAAGCCCTCACTAACATGTGCTGTACAGACAGTAGTCTACAGTTAAATTCCACATGTCGGATCATTATCCAGTAGGGGATATATACTGTGACACAGCTCACACACCAGGGATACAACAGGGAGGCCTCAGAGTCCAGCTATGCCTGCAGGTGTGTCTGTTGACAGTACTACATTTAGCACTCTACTCTTGCCTGGGAAAGCACTGTCAACAGTAGTACCACCATGATACACTACATGCCAGTGTGACAGCACATACCCTGGGCTACTACCCCTGTATGTAACACATTAACATGGATAACAGTGCTGTACAGGCCTCATATACTTCTGTGTCCCAGACATGCCACTCATACCTCTTGCTACTGTAATGACAGCACATAGGCATATGTATTGTACATGGCATTACATACACTTATTACAGATGTCATTACCTTGCTATGTTATCGGACTGGGTGGTGTGAACTGGTTACCAGGGCTAAGCCATGCTTAGCAGGTATCAACATTGCTCCAATATAACAGCTAAGCTGATTTGCGCACTGGTATTGATTAGTATTGAACAATTGCCTTTACTTCCACAATTGTGTAGTACTTGTTATTAATATGACAGTTGTTTTTTATTGTAATGTACACATATTAGATACATACAGTGAAATACATCTGGGAGGGTATACACAACCATGATGTTTACACATGACAGGAATATAGATATATACATATACATATGTTGATATATGTCTACATGTACATACACATGTATATTCATACATATGTCTGTATACACATCTGTATAGTGCATCATATATACGGTCATGTGTAGATCTCTTTGTATATACATATATATGGGTTTGTGAAAGGCAGATCATGCCTCCTGAACCTGATCGACTTCTTTGAGGCAGTCACCAAAGCCGTGGATGAGGGTAAGGTGGTTCACACAGCCTATCCTGACCTCACCAAGGCTTTCTACACCATCCTCCATTCTGGAATTATAGCTAAACTCACTAAACTAGGTATAAATCCCTATGTCACAAGATGGGTTGTCGACTGGCTCACTGACAGAACCCACACTGTAAAAGTTGCAGACTCCAAATCTGACCTCAAAGCAGTGACAAGTGGAGTACCACAGGGTTCTGTCCTGGGACCTCTCCTATTTGGTATCTACTTCTCTGAAGTACAAGCTAACACAGAAAGCCTCTGGCTAACGAAGTTCACAGATGACTGCAAACTAGGAGCCATAGTCAAGTCCCAAATGATGTGGACATCCTACAGAAGAGCCTCACTGAGACAGATGCCTGGTGTCAGAGCCATGGCCTCAAGCTCAATGCCAAAAAGTGCAGTGTCATCCCCCTTTGGTAAAAACTGTACCCATAAACTACCACATAGGCAGCAATCTACTTAACATCAAATGCGTGATAAGAGACCTTGGGACCCAGGTGGACAGTAGTCTCTCCTTTGATAGTCCCATCGCCACAGTAGTCAGGAAGTCCTTCTACGTGGCACACCTCATCATAAATGGGTTCTCATCCGGGAAAAAAGAGGTCATTGTTCCCCTCTACTTGACACTCATTAGACCCATTATAGAGTACAATGGCCCTTTTGGAATGTACCTCACAAGACAGCTGCAGCAGCTGGAAAGGCCACAGAAGTACCTCACAAAGAGGATTACTGGCCTCAAACAAATGCCCTAAACTGACCGCCTCAAAAAACTCCAGCTTTACTCCGTAGCATATCGCCTACTCTGAGGTGATCTCTGCCTAACATATAAAGCTATGTCAAACCCAGAGCTGTTGGACATGCTACACCTAAAGAAATCCCAATCCCTCGGAGCTACATGCTCTAGGGACCTAAACCTTGTCACCACAATAAACAGGGCACGCTGGAGGGATAGATTCCTGTCCCAGAGACTTCCTATACTCTGGAACAAGCTACCCATCTATGTCAAGCAAAGTTCTTCATTAGCACTCTTCAAGAAAAATCTTGATGAGTGGATGGGAAATAGGAAATACATCCTGGGGATCCCTTCTGTGTCTCTGCTTGACAGTGGCACAAGAAAATAACTTTCTTGGGTGGCGTAAGCCATGGAACCTTGTTGGCTAGGCTTACGTAGGCCCTTGGGCCAATAGCCTAGTACCTACCTATGACCCTATATATGTATGCACATCCTATGTGTACATATATGCCTATTTATGTAGATAAATATGTAGATATCTATAACTACATGTGCATACATATCTATCTTGATATACCTATTACTGTCAATATATATGTAGATATCCATAAGTATATGTGCATATGTATCTCAACTGTATATGTGTAGACATATATTGCTGTGTATATGTATATATTTGAGTGTTTATATGTATATATATGTACATATACATATCCATCTATGTATGTTGATATGTATATGTGTATATATCTATATAGATATATGGATAATTATATATACATATATGTTCACCATATGTCCAGAACATGGAGTGGAGTCCTACCTCAGTCCCAATAGTCCCAACCTCTTAGTGCAAGGGGATGTCAGGTATGTATTGCAGATATATATGTAGACTGTTGCTACTGTAATAAGGGTTGACTTAACAGACGTGTGTGGGAGGTCACATCTGCTTTTAACATGTGTGCCATTGGCTACTGACAGACATCCTAAGGACATTATAGTACAGTACCACTGCTAGCACAGTAATGATCCTGTGGACTAAAGCAGAGATATGGCCAATAAATGTGGACAGTCTGACACACTCTGGTCAGTCAAGAGGTATACACAGAACCCTTTAGTGCAAGACATGTGGACCAAGCCTGACAATGTGGATGTTAACAGCCATGTGGATGGGTATATCATGTAAATACTGGAATACATTTCCCCCCATAGGTTATGCATTCACACACTCCTGTCTGCCCTGACACATAATAACCACAGGTGCAGAGGTCACATGGCCACATACTACCCACTAGTTAGTGACATACATTTGTACAGCATCCCACTGCTTTGTCAGAAATACATGACAGTTATGGTAGCCCGGCAGCAGTACATCTAGCAAATATCTGGACATAACATCACACTGGGTAAGTACACGAAGCTGCTAGATATGTAAAAAAGCACTGTGCAGGCTACAGGCAGACTGCCGCAATACTGGCCTACATTTCTTATGGGGGAATACACATGTACCTGCAAATATAGCAGGCTCTACAGGTATGTCACAGCACAGAGTAACAGACACCTGTGTGAAAGTGCATAACCACAACCAATGTGAACACAGCCACAGCCACATATGGTAAGCTAGCTTAATATTATGGACTGTCTGATCAACACCATCCTTATATGTGCCACTCACCCACTAACCCTACATATACTGGGCCACTACACAGTGTAATCCAATGCCTGTCTGTGGTATGGGACATGTGTGTGTTTGACCCTACAAACATGTAAACTGATAGAGTACCATACACTGGAGCAGCATGTAACATCAGATAGAACAGGACCAAGAACAATGACATTTACCACAGTCTGTACACAGGCCAAGATACATATTCGCAATACACACACTGTCGACAATCACCACAAGTACACAGACCTCAGTACTGTACACACAACCACAGAATGCCCAGGTTAAGGCCTCAAATATAACCCCTACTATGCATAACATGTGTAGCAGTCTGACATCTCACTGGCTCGTTACCAGATATGATGTCAATAAATAATGGTGTACAAAACATATGCACCTCTTACTGCATGACATATGAACTAAGGTTGACAGAGTTGTGGCTGGAGGCACAAACACAGGGCCAATATAGACATGTTGCTGTGATAACCTCATATAAGTACTGTTGTAACAGGGTTTGTTGTGACATATGTCCTATGAGGGATATGAAGTCAGTATCTCTCATGGCTGTCACCATGTACTGACTGCAGTTCTCACACTATGCTTCTGCAGTTCTCAGATAGGCTCTCTGTGAGTAACACAAGAAACAAAAGGCACCACACACTGCCCGGTCTGCAGATGACCCTACAGATGGGGATTTCCTCAAAAACATAGCACTGTCATGACAGGTATTAAAACATGTAGACCAGCCATATCCACACACACACCCTGTTAAACCAACATTACTCCAAATGCAGAATAGCAACACTTACATTCTGTAGTCATGTCAGGCACATCCCCCTCCTGTGTGTTGGCCTGTTTCCACAGTGTATGTTGTTAGAGGTAAATTCCAAGTCCATCTGTGATGCTGTTTGCCAAACTCCAGATCTAGGTCCTGCTCATAGTGAATGAAAAGGCCCAACACCAACATGATGTTCCTAGCTATTGGAGTGTGTTTCCATGCAATTGGCTATGGGAATGTTACCACAGTGGTTCCACATGCAATCAGCTAGAGGAAGGCTGAAATTCATCCAGAGGCCATCAGCTGATCATGAGCATCACTTACAAAACACATTCTGCTACCTAAGCAAAGCAGATGTAGTTCTCCACATCCAACAGAGAGGGAGTGAGAGAGACAGACAGAGACAAAGTAAGTCAGGGAAGGGGTTGGGAGAGTAAAACCTAAGCATGTTTGTGTTACACACCTACCAGTACAGGGTTTCAAACCCCTGATTGACTATGTGTTGCTATCACATGTCTATGCAGTTATTGCATGCGCCACATAGCTTACATGTTGCAGAGTTGTCCAAACGTATATGTGATGGTGAGTAATATCTGCAACAGTGATATGGTAGCGATATGGTAGGTGTAGTACACGTGCCTCTCCACATGAACAGGTGTCAGCGTCAACACAGCCACACTCTCCCAGGGACTCACACACATTGACACACTTGGCAGGGTCAGGAATACACTTCCTAACTAGTTACTGTGCAGGTATCACATGCACCACAGGGGTTATCCCGAGGTTATATGGGCAAAGGTTATGTGAAGGTGTCTGACATCAGACAGCATGCTTCAGTATGCCAATGGGGGTTGTAGTGAGTGTAAATGTGGTTGAAAGCATCATACACCACACACACACACACACACACACACACACACACACACACACACACACACACACACTCACAGACACATGGTGCCAGCACTGACATGCATGCATGCATTGCTTCATGGGTGTGTAGTGGTTGACTGTGGCAGAAGGCTATACAAGGCTAAGTGAAGGGTATACCTTGGCATCAGACCACATGACAATGGTCTGCAGTGTGGCTCAGGGGTGTAGTGTCTGGATTGGCCCATACAGGTGGGCATTGTATTCACCATCCAGTCACCTGGGTAACTATTGTGTGTGGCCATTGCTGTGCAATGCTTGCCATGTATGTGTTCTTTAGTCCATGGCATGGATGCTGTCTGGGATGTGCATACATCCCACATGCATTTTCTGTGACATGTGGAAGTGTACCTGGGGTGTCTGGCCCATGTTGTGTATACAGACTGTTATCATCAGATGTGCCTGTCCTGGCCTTATGTACAGGGAACTGGTAATGGACAGCAGGTTGACCCTGCACCTACATTGGTAGCATGATACATGTATTTCCTGGTGTCAGTGGCATCTGTACATACAGAGCATGTGTTTAAGGCATGGTATATCCTTTGTGGGTCATATTTGATGGCACCACAGGAGTTGCAGGTGTCCAGTAGGGAACATAGTGAAGGCACACTGTCTGCATGTACGTGCTTATTGTACTGATGGACAGGGTGCCATGCCCTCTGCAGTCTACTGCAATCACACCATGGTTACTATCTGTGGGCAATATGCAGGGTACTACCAACATAGCAGTTGTTGCCTAGGCAAGTGTGTTTGTGTATGAGACATAGGTTAATAGTGTTCTCTGTGTACTACAAGGGTTGCTAACTTTGTTCGCCAGGCCTTGATGTCACATGTAGGGGTATGGATTGCCACCTTAGTCTCTCAGCTATTTCACATCTGTTATTCTTGGAAGGTGGACATTGTGACATATAATACGGCCACCATATAAGAAATTTGCAAAACAAGCTCCATAATGAGTCCATTTGTTACACACTCACAGCCATCTCCACGCAGGATATGAATGACAAACACAGGCACACACGCACACTTGCCATGTCTGGGATTATAACTCCTACCTAACTGGTTTATCACACTACAGCATTACGCAGTTATAGGACCCACCAAGGAGATTACTGAGTTACACTTTTCCCAAAGGTATATTTCACAGTGAATGACATCAGCAGGCTTGCCAAAGTAGGGCATTTGAATTCTAGTGAGTGTGACTAGCCTAAAAAGCATTGCCCCCTACACAGACTGAGACAGACAGACAGACACACACACACACACACACACACACACACAGTTGCCATGTCTGGGATTAGAACTCCTACCTATCTAGTTTATCACACTACATCATTACGCAGTTATAGGATGCACCACGGAGATTACTGGGCTAATTTTTTTCTAAAGGTGTATTTCACAGTGAATGACATCAGCAGCCTTGCCAAAGTAGGGCATTTGAATTGTAGTGAGTGTGACTAGCCTAAAAAGCATTGCTCCCTACACAAAGAAACACACACAAACATCCACACTTGCCATGTATGGGAATAGAACCCCTACCAAAGTACTATATCACACAACAGCATTATGCTGTTATAGGATGCACCACAGGAATTACTGACAACTTCATTCCCAAAGGTGTATTTCACAGTGAATGACATCAGCAGGCTTGCCAAAGTAGGGCATTTGAATTGTAGTGAATGTGACTATCCTAAAAAGCATTGCCCCCTACCCAGACAGAGACACACAGTTGTCATGCCTAGGATTAGTACTCCTACCTAATTAATTTATCACACTAGAGCATTACTCAGTTATAGGACATGCCACAGAGATTACTGGGATACTCCTTTCCCAAAGGTGTATTTCACAGTGAATGACATCAGCAGCCTTGCCAAAGTATGGGCATTTGATTTGTAGTGAGTGTGACTAGCCTAAAACAATGCTCCCTACACAGACAGACACACACACACACACACACACACACACACACACACACACACACACACACACACACACACACACACAGTTGTCATGTCTGGGATTAGAACTCCTACCTAACTAGTTTATCATACTACTGAATTACGCAGTTATAGGACGCACAACAGAGAGATTACTGGGCTACTCCTTCCCCAAAGGTGTATTTCAAAGTGGATGACATCAGCAGGCTTGTCATAGTAGGGCTATGGGGAGGGCAGTGTGTGTGCATTGGCCATAACCTATTCATCTAGCGGTAGGCACACCACACGCAGGCACACGCAGGTTTATATTCTGCAAGTACGTGCATACAACTGCTAGATGATTACTGCCTTGTACAGTCATGTTGCACAGCTAGCACTTGCACCACAGAGTCTGTAATGTTGAGGGATTTCTACAGTGACTGACATTTACACATTATTTGGTTGTAGCCATCTGGCTGTGTGCTGGGTGGGACAGGCCTCATGATGGCAGGCTCTTTGTCACTGTCACTCTCTTCCACACATCTATGTATGTCTATGTTTGGCATATTATAGTGTGTTGTCCTTGGATATATGTCTGCATTCCTATCCAGTGTGTGTGCAAAGCATGACTGGTGCATGCTGAGGAGTGTATGCACTAACATCTGCAACTGTAAAATATGTATGGTACATTGTTGTTGGCAGACATGGGCTTCATTTGTTTAAATGTGTGAGCATGCCCAGTATGACCTTTCAGTATGTTGTCTGACATTGACTTCATTTCACTAAGTGTGTGAGCATGCCCAGTATGCTTTTCTGTATTTAATATGTGGATCCATTCCAGGTAGTTTGTACTCCAGTGCAGACCTTTGTGTTCTACATCTACAGGTAGAAAACTGTTTCTGCAGGATATCTGTAGATCAGTTGGCAATATGGGGTCAACATGTGCAAGGGATAGTGTGTACTGTAGGTGACTGTGTCTGTGCTGCTTCTGGTACATGGTACTGGTGTTAGCAGAGATATTCAGACACGTGTACTGTTATACACTGTGAAGTTTTATGTCCTCATGTACTGTCAGGTGGACATTCTTGCTCACAGTGATGTCCTGGGGAACACAGGGTGAATGCAGCTGTGTCCAGTATTGTGGGAAAATGCCTACATATTCATGGAAAGTTATGCCATTCTGGAGGGGGAGCTGCAGACATTTGCTGCTGGGTCTGTGTATCCAGTTCAGCCCCTTGGTACAGTGCTGGCAGAGGATCCCATACTTGTACATCCATCAACATGACATTATTGCATTATCTTGCTGTGGCAATACCTCACAGCTGTACATATTCATACAGGTTACCCAGAGGCAGGGGTCATAAGTTAATACATTACCCCTATTGTGGTGTACGGGCAGGTTTGTAGCCACCAATTTTTGAGTTTGCAGCCAGGGATAGTATGTGCACACAGCTGTGTCGGACCTTGCACTGTCCATGCTGCCCATGTTCCCACCCCCCTCTATTATTCTATCCTTTTCCATACATTATGCATACATTCTTTGATACTTTCCCTAAAGATATCACCTCATGCAGCTGTGTTTGGTGTTGGCCCACAGTTCATGCAGTGGGACATGGTGGACATGTTACTGTGGTTTGTCCATCTGGCCTTGCATATGGCTTATGTGGAGTGTGTTATGTTGTTATTTGGGTGTCCATGACATAATATACATTGGCAGTACAGGTGAGACACAGGCCTTTGGCAGAGACCTGTAGGCCATTTGGTGGTGATGCAGGCCAGCTGTAGCAGGCTGTTGCATTCTGTCAGTCCTACAGTCCCAGACTGCCATACAGTATATTCTCCCGGGATGACAGGGTAGGTGTGCTAGGTGTTCATGCCAATACTTTCTATCAGTATTGATCAGGTGTTGTGGATGATGGCAGGGTGCTACTTACAACTAGGGACATACCTGCATGGGACACCTGCACTGCATGCTGCATTCTTTCACTATTGCCATACACAGGTGGGGGTCATATTGTACCCATTCCCAACAGCAGGGATACGACTAGAGAGGTACCAGTGGGTGGTGTTTGGGTGAGTTGGGTGCATGTGTGCTATGGACACTATTTGCATCTGACTCACAGATATGCATGGGGCATTCCAGTTATGCTGGATTGTGCAGGGGGAATCAGTTGTTTCCCAATACATCAGTCCTATCACCTTTGTGATCTGCAAGTGTTTGGCCAGACGACATCGGTATTCTCTACTACAAGCCCAGATAATGTGATGCATACCTGTATGTACAATTCCAAGGGTGTGTCCATTACATGGTTACACATTATATACTGTATGTCTGGGGTACTTTTCCCTGTGTACTGCTTGTATATCTAACCCAACAGTCATGCCATGTCCATCTTTCAGATGCTGACACATATTACCACCATACATTTACAATGGCTTACTGCTAGCATGTGTTATACTGGGGGGAATTATCTTTGGCACTGCAGTTGTGAGGACTTGGCCCTGTCATCGGCAGTAGTGGGCAATGGCCACCAGGTCAAACCTCAACATGCATACATACTAACCACTCTCACACAATATGAAACACACAACAACCTAACACACACATACCTGCATATTGTACAAATGCTTCAATCTATCCTGCTACCTTGGCCACCTCTGGTCATCTGTGCTCCACTGGTATTATACCTACACATACATGTTACTACATGTCTACATCGGATTTGGGGGGGGCACACCTGACTGTTACCAAATTTCTACATAGGATTTGGGGGGCACACCTGACTGTTACAACGTGTGTACATCGGATTGGGGGGCACACCAGACCATTACTACATTTCTACATAGGATTGTGGGGAGGGGGCACACCTGACTGTTACTACATGTCTACATAGGATTGGGGGGCACACCTGACTGTTTCTACATTTCTACATAGGATTGGGGGCGGGCACACCTGACTGTTTCTACATATGTACACTGGACTGGAGGGCACACCTGATTGTGTCTACATTTCTACATGGGATTGGGGGGGCACACCTGGCACATGTACACATTTGCTATAACTGTACTGGTATGTCAGGTACTCCATTTCATTCTGTTTTCTAACCTATCATGCTGTTTAGAGGCATATCAGTGTACTACAGGTCTTAGGTTTGATTGACCTAAATATTAGTTTCTGTTGTCCTACCCTTCAGAACTAACATCCCACTGCCTGACCTGATGTAGTCTGTCTGTGCAGGCCTGTGGGGGGGAGGGGGGGTTACCCATAGCCATCATTCAGAGGTCTTAGCACAGCCTTTGTTTGTGCTTTTCTACACCTGTTCTGCTGGCTCAGACTGTTGTTGGGTATGTGAACCTCCCTGACTGGCATGTGTGTGTCATATGGACACAGATGTGGCTCAGCACATTTCCTGCAGTGGGTTTTGTCATCATGTGTAGTATTGGCTACTATGGTGACACCAGTATTTGTTACAGATCTCATGCTGCCACTATAGGTGTCTACTATCTGCTGGCATCCCATTCAGCCATCTGATTCCCTTGCATGCTCACATCCATACCATAGATACAGGTAACAACACATACTACTCCATTCGGCAATTGGTAAGGAGAGTGACTTACCTTATGGGTGTGCCAGTTTTGAGGATGGTGCTGGAGGGCTGCTTATGTTGGATGCACATAGTACACTCCCTATATGTGGTTGAGCACAGGTAGTGTCATGTTTGGCATCCCTTTTACTGTATGTGCGAGTCAGAGAGAGGTGTCATTCCCTGGGTCCCTTCTGTGTCAGTGTATGTGCTATGCATTGCCTTGTTGCCAAGGCCAGAGCATACTGGGCACACCTCCTTCTGCTTACTGGGGCAGGCTCAGGTTATTCCTTCTCCGAGTCACTCTGTGCCTGTGCAGGGCTTGGCAATGGTGGGGGACTGTGTGGCCCTGCGCTGTGCTGTTCCTGCTTCAGCTGTTTCTGCAGGATCATATTGTGTAGCATGGCACATACAATGACAATTTGAGTATATGTAGCTGGGGAGTGCTGCAAGGCTCTGCCAGATGTGTCCAGGCACTGGAACCATGACTTGAGCATCCCAAACACACGCTCTATTACAACTCTGGTTTGTGCGTGTGCCTCATTATGGAGTTCTTGTTCGGGTGTGTGTGCATTTTTGATGGGTGTCATCAGTCATGGCTCCAGTGTGTAACCAGCATCCCCCACTAGGTGATCATAAGGGATGTCCCCACTGGCAAATCTCTGGTAAAACTACGTCAGATGCCAGCTGCGGGAATCATGAGAGCTTCCAGGGCAGCCAGCACACACATTCATTATAATGCCCTGGGCATCGCATACAACCTGTCAGTTGATGGAGGGAAGCCCTTGAGGTTGATGTAGACCCTACCCCGCTCACTGGCTGGTGCTTTGATGTGTATGTGCATGCAGACTATAGCACTCACTACCTCAGGGTATTCTGCTATTTGGTGGAAGAGATGCATATTGCTGGCCAATGCCTCACGGATGTTGGGGAAATATATGTGCTCACCAGCATGTGCTGACATGGCATCCAGGAACTGGTGGAGTACCCTGGATCCTGATGCCTGTGAGATCCCCATGATATCCCCAGTTGGCCTTTGGAAGGTACCTGTAGCTAGTATTCTTAGGCATACACATACCTTGGTATCCACTAGGATGGGTTCCCCTCTGTTAGTTCTGTGTGTGAGGCATGGCCAGCACAGTTCAACAATTTGCTGTAAGAGGTCCCTGTCCACCCTATAGTGCTCCACTATCTCCAGCTCATGTAGACCCTGGTATGTTACCTTGAGTCTGTACACTCTTCTCCGTCTCCTCACTATGGGTTGGTCGACAGCATTCTCATCCTCACCACCCTCAGCCTCTTCCACATGTTGTTGTATGATGCTATTGCAGCCCCTATCATTTTGTTGCTTTTGTTTGTTAAAAATTCCCACTTGTATACACCGGTGGTGTAGAGTATGTGGGAAAAAACAGAGGGAAAGGTGTCTGCATAGTTTATAGTAGTGTTCTGGGCTGGGCTCGTCTGCTGCTTGTGTAATTGGCTGATTCTGATACATTTCACATACCAGCTATGCTAGTTCTCCTTGATTACCTTCCTACTGCTGTTTTCCCTTCCCATTGCCTTCCTGTTTAAGCCCGGGGGTGCACCGCACAAGCACAGTGCTCAAATCTGCACAGAGCTGCTATTTCCTGGTTTACTTTTTTTTCCCTTTAAAACCTGGTGCGCGGCATGCACACCCGCTTAGGCAATGTAAAGAACGCTAGGCAGCCTCAGAAACACCCCTTTGCTTAGCTTTGCTACGCTAAGGGCAAACCCAAGCCACAGGGCTCCAATCCGCTTACAGTATGCCTGACACACCCTCCTATGATGTCAGCTAACTCCTAGGCTTGCACCAAGCCATTCCTGCTCTTACACTGTTGGGTGCTGACTAACATGCACGAGAAATCTGGGATTCAGTATCATTCCCCTCATTTGCATAGGCTTGCCTGCTGATGCATAGTTACAGGTCCCACATTGAGCCCCCCCCCTTAGTAATCACTATTCACTGGCCATGTTGTCTTTTGCCTGCCATTGAGTATAATGGCAAAATAGTGATTTTGGTTAGAATGCTTAGTTTAGGCTTTTTGTTTTAATTTTTCGCCCAATCCCATTTGCTCACCGCGAGATCGGCTAAAAAAAATAAAATTTCATTTTTTTTATTTTTGCAATTGTTTTTAATGCCAATGGCCATATATTTGGCCATTGGCATGCTTTCTTCTTAACATCCACCCTTTATTTGGAGCTGTCACGGCTCCGTTTTGTAGTTTGCAGAAATGTACTCGGTTACTGGCCAAATACATTTTTACAGATTACACTAGTGCTGCTCGGCCAGCTTCCAGCTTCCTGGATTTCAAATTCACCTCATTTGCATGGATTTCACCTGCAAATGAAGTAATTTGCATACAGGTGCTGAGTCCATGCAGGACTAGTACAGGAGCGCTCATGCATGTCCCTACAGCTTATTCCTGGATCACACAGCAGACATATTGCTTGCTGGAGCTCCTGCACTAGTCCTGCACACCGTGCAGGGCTTGCTGAATCCAGGGGAATGTCTCACTCTTTTTAAAGATAAAGTATTGTGTATTAAAAACTGTGTTCTTTTATTCATAAAGCTTGACCATCTGGTTACAGAACCATGGGCAGTCTAGTGAGCATGAGGAAAATTAAATAAATGGAAATTGAAACTTTTTCCTTATACTAATTTCCTTTTTTATTCCCTCAATGTTAGAACAAATGATCATAATAAGACCTCTTGCCATGTGTAGCTAGTATTAAACTTTGGAACAGAAAAAGAATATTTACAAAGTTGCAAGCATACTTGAAGGCTGTTCATGCATTGGGATCCACTGCATTTTCCTTTGTTTTGTAGGAGAGTCACGGGAAAATGGTTTCCCAGATGAAGCAGAAATTAGCAGTTTGTTTAATCTACTTTCAAACTGTCAGACAATGGCAAACCAATTGGATGAAGTAGAGATCATCAAGTTTTTTATTTGACTGTAAAATTGTCTCAAGATGGCAAACATTGGTAGCAGCCTATGCTCAGAAAAAAAATTAAGTTGTAATCCACCACTGAGGCTGTTTGCAAGTCTCCATTTTGGATGAATGCAGTGGTTAATAATGTCAAGGCTTCTCTATTAAAGGGTGGAGGGGGTAATGTATATAATTTAGCCTGTATCAATATATATATGGTAGGTTAAATGCATTTAGCAATTCGGTCAGAAATAAAGAAATTCAGAGTTTGTGAAGTGAGAAAAAGAGAGAATTTATTTAAGGTTATTATAGCAACTAGAAAAGACAGGCAGTATATGGGCCATTTCTATAACTATTCTTATTATAAAATATTCAAAGTAGAAAAAAACTTTTATATATGGAAAATAATATTATACTAGACTGTAATTTTTAATATGCTATTAATGGAAGAATAAAAGGATTGGAGTTCACTCCTAGGCAAAATCGGATCATGGTCAAATGGGGCCCTAGGCAGGCTAATGCAATGGGGCACCCCATACACAGCTACCCAACACATACACAACCCCTCAGTCATTCTAGTGTCCCATTTCTTGGCTATTTATCCCCAGTTACCATAAACACTGTTCAAACCTCTCAGTGTGCATACTGTTTTCTGCTTTACTTCTACAATTACAGTTATTTGGATTTAATTTAAAACTGTATTTCAACTTTTATAGCACAAGCACTGATTGACTTTTGCTAAACAAAGCAATACAGTCTCACAATGAAAACAGACTTAGCATTAAAACTGCTTTGCTCTTGAAACAGCATTGAAACCCACATTCAAAGAAAATTAATCTGGACAGTGGCGGATTATTAAACCTTTGAGCTGTTTTCATATCATAAGGCCCCTTGTACACATTTTTAGGAGCATGCAAACATGGAAACATTCTTTAATTCACCTTCCTGATTGCATTAAATTATATCCCTTATATAATACAACACCATTTGTTAAAGCGTGTTTTAAATTTATGGTTTTGAACATTTTTCCAGTAGGCAATGAAACAAAACATATGAACCAATAATGACAAAACTGCCCAATTCTGAAATTTCAACCATAGAAGGCCATTCAAACTTCTGCCATTACAATCTACCAATATCAGTCATTATGCCACTCACTGCAGAAGTAAAAGTCATCTGAATAATTCCACATTAAAGAGATCTGTAACTAATGAAGTAGTTGCTGCTAGCAAACAACCTTATAGTTCAATGTTTCATCTACAAATTCAGCAAACTGCTAACAGGTTCATAGTTACTAGGCATCTCATCCAAAAGAGGACATACTCCTGACTGCAGCACTCCCCTCCCCTTAAAGTATAACACAGTAGTAACAATACATCTACATGCTCTGAGAGTAGAACCCACAGCCTTCTGCACCAAAGGAACACATGCTACTTGTTATGCTACTAACAATACTTTTCATTTCTATAGCACAATAGTGATACCATTTGCTAAACAAAAAGGTTGCACTTTGCAAACAAACTTAGCATGAGCAGCAGTAAACTTCTCTTCCCTTGGAGCTCACAATTCCTTGAAAATGCACTTGAAACTCAATTCCTTGAAATGCACCTGAAACTCGGTTCCTTGAAAAATGCATCTTGGTAGTTGGGGTAGGATTCAGTCTCTTTTTTTCCTATAACTAAGGTACAGGGTTTGAGCCTAAGCCAATTACTAATCACCTGCTATCCCTTACTAGGACATTACACACACACACACACACACACACACACACACACACACACACACACACACACACACACACACTCTTAACACCTCTCATTACCATACCTCTTAGTGCAAGAAATCTGAACAAAGCCTAAAATAAACAGGGACAGATTTTAATTATTGATCTCATGAACTTAGAGAGTTGCATGAATAACATAATTTGTGTTAGTTTGCATTTTTCTAAAGGATATAAAGTCTGAAACTAAAAAGTCTGTCATTATTTAGTGACTTCAATCCTCAGTGATTTTCCAGAAAATCACAAATTTTATAAATAACAGACCAAAAATATGGGGCAAAAATCCAGACAGTGGAGATGTATGCTACCTATCTCTTACACACACACACACACACACCCGCACACTACCTACCTTCCTATCTACCTCTTACAAATGCACTCACACACACACACACACACACACACACACACACACACACACACACACACACACACACACACACACATCTACGTCTTACACACATGCACACCTTCCTGCCTACCTCTAACACAAACACACAACTGCCTACCTAACTACCTCTTATACACGTACACGCACACACCTACTTACTTACCTCTTACACGCACGCACACACATACACACACAAACACGCACACCTACCTGTTAGACACATTCACACACACACACACACACACACACACACACACACACACACACACACACACACACACACACGTGGACATACCTCTTACTTGTTCATCCGTAGTCCGTGGTCCAACTGTTTTCTGGTATTCAAATTCTGTGCAAGCAGAAGATGAAGACGTAAAGTAAACAGCAGGTCACACAGATGCAGAAGACAATGGCATAAACAGGGCACACACACCTGTTGCATCTGTGCAACTAGATGCAAAGGGCATTCTTAAAGAAGAACGCCCTTAAAAAAATAAGTAATTTTGTTTTAAATTAAAAAAATCTCCCAGTCAGTGGGCCCTAGGCAACTGCCTTGGTCACCTAGTGCTGCATCCGGCTCTGCTTGTAGAAATCATGGTACAGATTTTCATAAAATAAACTCAAGGGATTTATTAATACCCATGTGAAGAAAATGAAAACGCTGTCATCTGTGTCAGCATGTCTTACAGATTTGTGTATATTCTCAGATTAACTTGTATTGTATGCCAGCATGTCTAATTGTAAAAATGAAACTAAAATGTCTGTCATTATTTAGTGACTTTAATCCTCAGTGATTTTCCAGAAAATCACAAATTTTATAAGTAACAGACCAAAAATATGGGGAAAAATCCAGACAGTGGAGACGTATGCTACCTATCTCTTACACACACACACACACACACACACACACACACACACACACACACACACACACACACACTACCTACCTTCCTATCTACCTCTTACAAATGCACACACACACACACACACACACACACACACACACACACACACACACACACACACACACACACACACACACACACACACACACACACACACACACACACCTTCCTATCTACCTGCTATACACACACACACACACACACACACACACACACACACACACACACACACACACACACACACACACACTCAGACACACACACACACACACATCTACGTCTTACACACACGCACACCTTCCTACCTACCTCTAACACAAACACACAACTGCCTACCTAACTACCTCTTATACATGTACACACACACCTATTTACCTACCTCTTACACACACACACACACACACACACACAAACACGCACACCTACCTGTTAGACACATACACACACACACACACACACACACACACACACACACACACACACACACACACACACACCTACCTCTTGTCCATTCATGGTCCTCAGTCCAAACATCCACTTGTATTCAAATTTCATGGGTGCTAACACACACACACACACACACACACACACACACAAACACGCACACCTACCTGTTAGACACATACACACACACACACACACACACACACACACACACACACACACACACACCTACCTCTTGTCCATTCATGGTCCTCAGTCCAAACATCCACTTGTATTCAAATTTCATGGGTGCTAACACACACACACACACACACACACACACACACACA
Organism: Protopterus annectens; assembly: GCF_019279795.1. Classification (NCBI taxonomy): domain Eukaryota; kingdom Metazoa; phylum Chordata; order Ceratodontiformes; family Protopteridae; genus Protopterus; species Protopterus annectens. Next base: position 722,779,031 of record NC_056739.1, read on the forward strand.
CACACACACACACGCGCACACACACACACACACACACACATATAGACATACCTCTTACTTGTTAGCCCGTGGTCCAACTGTTTTCTGGTATTCAAATTCTGTGCAAGCAGAAGATGAAGACGTAAACAACAGGTCACACAGATGCAGAAGACAATGGCATAAACAAGGCACACACACCTGTTGCATCTGACCAAACAGATGCAAAGGGCATTCTTAAAGAAGAACGCCCTTAAAAAAATAAGTAATTTTTTTTTTAAATTAAAAAAATCTCCCAGTCAGTGGGCCCTAGGCAACTGCCTTCGTCACCTAGTGCTGCATCCGGCTCTGCTTGTAGGAATCATGGTACAGATTTTCATAAAATAAACTCAAGGGATTTATATTAATACCCATGTGAAGAAAATGAAAACACTGTCATCTGTGTTAGCATGTCTTACAGATTTGTGTAGATTCTCAGATTAACTTGTATTGTATGCCAGCATGTCTAATTGTAAAAATGTAAATACTTTTTAAAATGTTGATTATTACCCTGTTTATACAAAATGTTTAAAGTATCTATCAGTGTTTTGATACATTTACAGTTGCACATGTTTGTGAGGGAGATGTACAAACTGTCTGTGGAGAATCAGCTGATCAGTAGGTGATATCATTAGAAGGTTCCTGGTTGCAAGGTGATTACTTTAACAGATTATTGACAGGAAAAATAACTCTTTTCAAACAGCTGATTGTTATTTTTAAAATAAGACAGTTGAAACTGTTAATCTGGACTATAAAAGATACTGCTGAAGTCAGTTGAAGGGGAGTTAGTTACGAGATGCAGTCAGTTACAGTGCTGTGCAGTGAATACCAAAACAAATGACAAACCAAAAACTGTAAGCCTGCATTTGTTATGTTTTAGATTAGATCATGGACAATATTCTCTAGTTAGATTAGGAAAGTTTAGTTATTTAGATAGAGTTTTTCTAAAATGATGGACTTCCATCCTACAGTTTAATTTTATATTTCTGGTGATTGAATTCTGGTGTTTATTGAAAATTATTGATTTACATTATTTTAATCATTTTATTTATTATCAAATGTTTTTCATTACTTTACATTATGGCTGGATAATCAGTGTATCCTTTAGAGATTAGAGAGTGCTTATACATGTTTAATACTCCCCAGGTTACCTCAAATGCCTTGCTGCTTCTGGTCATAGTTATCATTTATTTTGATATTTAATTTTTAATAACTGATCATCCTTTGAAGGGTGTGTAGACCTGTCTGACTCTGGTGGCAGCATTTACCATTTGTATTGGGGAGGAGACACAACGGCAAATCTGTGTCAGGCTTCCCATAATTATTAGAGTGTGTAAGATTTAAATTTATTTTGAGTCTGAGTGAGTCAGAGATCTTAAACTGGAACACATTGCTCTGAAGTATATGATAGGGGATTACATTTGGGGTGGATAGAGGTATATAGTCCAGTCCCCAGGAAACAGAGCCTGCTCCTGTTGTGCTCTTAAGGGAAATTGTGGAATTTTACTGTTGTGTGCTCTGTGTTCTGGTGTTTTCTGTGATGCTTCCACACTGGAGTCAGTGGTGAGGATTGAGGCTCCTTAATTACTGACCTAGGTTTTAAGTGGGGGACATCACATATTGGTGGCATTCCAGTGGGATATTAGCTGGACATCACAATCCATTTCGTTTTATATACAGGCCAACCATATTTTTATCAATGAAAGGAAAAGTTGTGGAAATAATTAATAAATAGTTAAATGGATTTATTTTGGATGGGCAGTTGACAGTTAAGTGGGATGTCAATCCTCCCCATAAGGCAAGGTGGTTTAGGATTAACATATTTGTAGGCATATTATAGAGCTACACAGTTAAGGTTCATATACATAACAGAAACATGAGGTTATACATTAAAATGGAAAGGGATGATGATGAAATTAGGTGGAAGGAGAATTCAAGAAATAAGGACAGAGTAAGAATTTGGATGGACACCCGTATGGACAATAACAGCAACCATACAGAATACTATATTCATAAAATAGGAAAAAGTATTCCAAGAACTAAGGCAACACAGAAATGGAAAAAGGAGATTTTGCTAATAGGATGGCAGCAAGTACAGGTACATAAAATAGGCATGAGGGGGCTGCAATCTACTGTAGAAAACTGGTAAAGGCTCCAAGGTATTTGTAGAAAATCACTAGAGAGGTAAAGGTAGTAGAGTGGGATGAGGCCAAGCACAGGTTTGGCCTGCAAGTTAGAAATCACCTTCCTTACCCGGAATTGATATTAGAGCATAGGAAAAGTGAAAGGGATAGGGGTGTCCTAAGTGAAATATCAGTTGTGGTAGAATTTTCAGTTGAGTTTAGAACAGAAGCTGCTGTTAAAAAAAGAGATAATTAGTAGGGAACATAAAATATTGCATGATAGTTATAAGAATCAATCCAAGGAGATTAGTAAAGATTGAGAAGAGAGACTGGAAAAATATTTACAAAGGAACAATGGAAGGACATATGTATGGCTCCCAAGTATGCAACAAAGGATAGAAGGTTTAGGATTTTTCCTTGGAAGTGCTTGCATAGGAATTTTTATGGTTCTGTTTCACAAACTGGAAAGCCCAAATGCTTAAATCTTACAAGATTGAACTAGCAAAAAGAAATGGAAAGGTGTTTACTTTTTGCCTGGACCTGGACTGTGCTGCACACTGGGGATAGAGATATTGGTACTTTCCCACTGTGGTATAATCTGAGTCTCAGAGTTGGAATATATAAGTAGCATGGGCTGTGGGGAGTGCATACCCCTACACAGGGCTTGCAGGGAGGCTTGCCTCCTGCAAAAGCAGGTGTCAGATGTGTTTTTTTGTTTTTTGATCTTATGAGATTTAAGCATTTGGGCTTTTGAGCTTGTGAAGCAGAACCATTTTTATTCCCCAAGCAGACTTCAAAAAAAATTTCCCCAGGTAGATAGCAAACACTGGAGGTAATGAGTTGGCAGATTTTAATACTTAAAAAAAAATACAGTGTGTCAAGCAGTTTAAAGGTCATAAGTACACAACTCCACTGGAAGCCTTGCTAAATCCTTTAATGTTAAAAATGATGTTTGTTGAATGTTTTTGTTATGTAAAATACAAGACTTCATCAGAACAAGGAGGAAGTGAAAAAAACTTCATTTAAATATATCACCTGGACAGTCAGTATTTGCAAAGTGTTTTAGCCCATTTTTCTCTTAGTTTTGAGATTTTAAAACTTCCCTAAAGAGAAATCTGTCAGAAATTTTAGGTGAGTAAATGGCTGTGGCTAAGCAAATGATTATTTTTAGCTAGGCTACAGGATGTGAATGGTCTAGACATGGTAAGGTCTTATTAAGCTAAATGCTGTTGGCTGTCAAAAAAGTGATTATTAGAAAACTGAAATCAGAATTTAAATTAACTGTAATTGAAGTACTGAATATTGTTAAATGAAAGAACTGGAAGTGGGATCTTCACAAAAGGGAAGGAGCAAATTACATAAAATAAATGGAAGTTGTAGGACCAGCACATGCAGAATAATGTTCAGGAGGAGGAGTGAGGTTTAAGGGAAGGCAAGACTTGAGCAGTTTATCTAATGTTGGAGTAACTGACAGTTGTTACATAAAAATAAAACATGTATGTAATGTATATTGCATAATGTTTAGAAGGTTTCTTTTCTTTTTTATTACTGTACGTGTGTTTATGTCTTAAGTGATAATTTAATAAGGATGTTTAAAAAAGGGTTTCTACTGAATGAGCTATTTGAGATATTCAGAATCATGTTCATTGGATATGTTTCTGTAAGTGTATACTTCAAACATTGATAACACTCTAAGCAAGCATTTTGGGGTATGAAAGCTATGTGTAGCTTGTCTGAAAAAGCAAGAGAGAGAAATACACAGATTCAGATTACGTCTCTTGAAATATATATACATTTAAGCTGCCTGCAACCATTCCTCAAAAATACCTGGACTCCCAATTCCATGACAAAAACTTATTGATAAGAAATTGCTGACTAGTCAAATGACCACAAAAACACAATTTTTATGTTTTATTGCAAGGGACCAGTCCCCTGCAACCCTACATGGGAACTTAACCACTCACAACCCTCAGATTTATATGTACTAACTCCACAATTGTACAATTTTTAGGAAAAGGGAAAGGGAAGCACATAGAAATTGTAACAACAATTAATGGGAGCAATAATGGCCTTGTTGTCCAATTAAAACAATGGAAAACATTATAAGAGACTTTCAAAACCTATGAGTTGCAGTTCAGTGAATCAGTGTCCGTCAGGTCATAGTTTGCTGACATTTTTGGAATATGTCAAAATTATGATTTAGTTCACACACACATGGGTATAAATGACTTTGAAAACTTTCAGCAGATTATACTGTAGGCTGCAATATGAGGGAAGACAGAATATGAGGGAATCTCAGGAGGAACTGGTGATGGTGCTGATAAGAAATGCAGTGGAGAAATGTAAGGTCAAGGGCTGCCTCCATTTAACTGCATCATTTCAGTCAACTAGGTCACCATACATTTTTATTTAACTGAGAGCAGATACTTTGAGCTAAAACAACCTTTAGAGTTTTCCTTTAGTGGGTAGATTGTCTGAAGCTGAAATAGTAGATATGGGGAGTAATAATTTAATCCATTTATGGAAGGATTGCCAATTACCTCTTTAAAAGAAAATGTAAGATGATTGCATCCTTTTCCTTTTCCAAGTACTAGCAGTTGGATGGAGTGCCAGAAGAGCACAGGGAGTTGAACTTGCATAAATACCTTTTGAGTAGTTGGGGTATTTTAGTTAGGATGGTAAATGTTTAATATTCAAGACTCATTAGTGTGTGCATGTGGGGGGCTTGCCTCTGCAAAAATACAATTTTAAAGGGGAGCAACAATATTTGACATTTGCTGTTCTCCTTTAGTTTCATATTTTTTCCATAATTTTGGGGGTTCACACTTATGAATCTCAGAATTGTAAGTTAGGTTATCCTGTACCCACAGATCCTTTAGATAAGATCTGGAAAATTTGACTACAGAACCATATTCATGTAAAATCTAGATTTTTGTCAGAACGATCTGTATACCCCAAAGACACTATGGAATACCTTCTATACTTCATAAAATGTTGATCAGACTGCTCTTAAGAAGTAATATACATTACATTGCATGCAACTACCTGTAAATTAGCAAGTAATATATTCAAATCTGTGTACTCCATATCCTATACTAAGTGTACTTCCTATGAGTCTCCCTGAACCCCCCCCCCCCGCTGTCTACATATGCCAACTCTGAGATTGCAAGAAGGGGCAAATCATATTTATATTTGTATTTTTTTGAGATCACAAAAAAATGGTAACAATAAAAAATCACTTTAAAGCACGTGTAAGACAAATGCAAACCACCACTACCAAAAATAACTAAACCCCCAACAACCACAAAACTTTATCTCAAATATATGGCTTTGTTACCAAAGTAAACCAATAAAAGAGTTGACGAAAGCTTGACATTCAACTAACGTGCAAGTCAATGGTCTAGCAATAAGCCATATATGTATAACAGACAACACCAACAAGTCAAAATGAAGATTTTATTCACAATGTTCAACACCATAAAAAGCAGCATGCCAGGTTTTACCCTAACCTGGGCCTCCTCTGTGCATAAATAAACTCTTTAAAGGAGTGACACAAGTCATTCACATTATCAAGCTGTTTATTTTATTTACCAGATTCAATTAAGAAAACGTACCTTCTGTCAATGAAATTGAGAAGATTAGCAATAAATACATGTTGTACATAACAAAGACATCTGTTATATTCATCGAATCTGTAACCATTAAATTTTACTAGAATATATGCGTTGCAACTTTTAAAAGGATACCATGAATAAAGTCTACACTTTGAGTTGAAACTTCCAGTATGGTATAGAGCTGAGCAGTTGTGGAATTGTATTTTCCCTCCCAAGACATAAAAAAATACAAATAAAATTGACTTTCTACAGTAATTTTAGGTGAAGTACTGAACCAGAGAGGATCCTGGGACTGGTTGATGAAAAAAAGAGAAAAATAGTCAGCAACCAGTTCAAGGAAAGGAGAAAAAGAGGTTTTACAACTAACTGCAGCGTTAATGTGTCTGCAAGAAGCCAAGAAACAAAGCCAGAAATCAACTCTAAAAGAATCCTAAAAAATGGCAGAACTCTAGGAAGGGATCAATAAGGTGTATACAGAAGTCACGAAAATATGTGAGATATTGATGGACTATACTGAAACATTGATAAAACACTGGATTCAGTGGAGACAGTGTTAACTAGCCAGTCATATGAAATAAACAGACCTGCAGAAGGTGAGAAAGGAACATATCATGAAACTAGAAGAATTGGATTTAATGTAGGAAGACATAAAACTAAAAAAAAAAACTTTAAATATCAAGGACATGGAAAAAAAAAGAAAACAAGGTTCACAGACATCTCTGAAGAGATTGAAAATTGAGACTTCTTGAAATTTATGGTGGAGCAACTAAGCAAATGTTGGCTTTACCTAAAGAAAATATTCTCCTCAACAGGGCACACCCTGTCTATACAGCTTCAAAAATGGCCTCCTGCTTCCCAAAACCTATTGTAATAATAATACAAAATTTCTAACTGAAGAATTAAGTTTGCTTTTGAAGAAGGGAAAAGCTCTGAAAATTGGAGAAAAGAGGGTGTTTATGGATAATGACTATTTCTTAGTAACTTGGCTGAAGAGAAATATAGTTATCCCACACCACAGGTTGTGCAGAAACCATGGTTTTAAAATTTAATTTATTTGCTCTGTGGTCTTGAAGATTCCTTTTCCCATTGGAATAAAAACTTTTTTGAACTCGGAAACAGCACTGAGTGAGCTTGAAAGATCAGATCAGCCTCTAAAAGCACAGGCAATGCCTGAAACTAGTGAGAAAAGTTAATGGGAGAAGGAATAGCAGAATAGGAACACACAAGAAAGACAGTCATTAATAGTATTTCCATTATTCAGGTGAAAAATGCTGGACAGACAGAAAGAAATGGAAATATTCACTAAAAAGGTGAGAGACTATGTACAAAATGGGCTGAATGAAACTTAAGGGAGTGGACATTCACAACAGGAGATCTGAAATGCAAAAGGAAAAGAACACCAGTGAAGACTATAATGGCACTGAGTATTTAAAGGACCAGAATAACAGAAATATATCTGACAAGATGTTTATATCTGACAGTTGTTATATGTCTGATTTGTCAACAACAGGTAAGTAATTGCATGCAATATAACTGCTACATTATTCTTAATATAGTTTCTGCAACATTACCATAAAATACACTTTTAGAATTTTTGAGATAGGGATATGAAATAAAACAATACATGTAAATACATATGAAATAAAATATGAAATATGTATGTGAAAAGACATTCAGATTTGATGTCTGTGATATACATGATACAGTTAAGACTAGGTAAGTAGTTAGGGGCTAATTAACTCCTGCACAGTTGTTAAATAGACTCATTGCAATAACTGATTAAAATACATTCTGAGAATGCTGATAAGAGAGGGGAATGTGTTTAAGACAATAACATGCAGTAAAATGTATAAAGTGGTGACTGAATCATATATTTGATTGTAAGAGGGTCAAGAAGTGGTTTTCCTCACCAATGGCCTCCATGGTGCTTTTTAAACAAGTGTAGAGAGAGAGTGGAAGTTACAATAGGTGGGCTAAAGGGGAAAAGTAGAGAGTGGAAACTTGCATAAAAGAGGTGCATACAGAAATGAAAAAGTTAAAAGGACAGTGGATAAAGTGAGGATCTTGTGAAGGATATAGAGGCCTGAAATGCAGTGTAGTGAGAATAATGATGGAAGGAGAAATAGGAAAGGCCAAAAGAATCACCTTGTGGTGGGAAAAGTAGAAGATGTAATTTATAAAACAGATATGATATTGGAAAAGGAGTCTAATAAAAAAGAAAAGGCTTTATTTTTTTCCTGAGTGAAGTGGGATACCATAAGTAAGCACTGGCTCATATAATTAAAATGAACATCATCATAAGATTCATTTTTTTGTTATAGAGTCATAGATTGTTACTAGGCTGACCCAGGGGGCCATTCTAAGCCTAGCCAAGTTTCCCAAAAGAATAATGATGTCCTGTATCCAAATAGGACATTAAGGGCAGGGAATTTATAAGCTACCTCTGTCCATAAGGACACATAAGTGCACACCTAAGTGTACTATATGTGCATTTAAAGTTAGTATTAAAGTTATTAAATTAGTATGTTGGGCTAGCTATGCACAGCAGCTGAAGAAGTCATACAGAAAAGAGGGGTAGTTCAATAAAGTGGCCTTAAAAATAAAGGATAGTATGACAGCTTTGGATGCTGCCCAAAATGAAACAAAGAAATAAGGATAATAGGGGTCAGAAAAGCAATAGAAAAAAAGATGGCATTTAGACTTTTAATGCAGAGTGAAAGTGGTCTTAGAGATAAGGTAAAGACAAAATATTAGCATGGCTCAAAAATTTGATGCACAAATAATGCTATAAGGGATGCATTTAAAGAAATTAGAACAGTTGGAGCTTGTCATGAAGGGATTCTAGGAAGGATTTCATGCAGAAGCTCCAGAGGGAAGGAAAAGGGAGTGATAACATTATGTTATAGCATAGCATATGCTATAGAATAAAATAGTATAGATGAAAAAGGTAAATGTATGTTGCTTAAAGGACATTGGAGAGGGAACAAAGTCACATTGGGAAATATATCCCACGAGGATAAAATTTACTTTAAAAAATATCTTGGGGAGGGGTGTGGCTAAGATGTCCTCTAGTTAACAGCAGTTTTGTTAAGCTCTGCCACTTTAACTTATTTATGACATGATTGTTTAATTTCAAACAATCCTAATAACATTTTTCATTCATTAATTGATACTCTTTAGTATAATTTAGGATTGTGTTTAAAAATTCTATCTGAATTTTGATTTTTTTTCCTGTCAAAAAATCTCAAAGTATTTCTCCCATCATCTGGCTATGAAAATTAACTTCTCAAAGACCAACTCTCAAGAATATACCTTCAAAAAACAATTACAATCTTTGCTTTCAAACATTCAGGAGTTATTTATAAAAATATTAAAAATGGACTCAAATCTGGATAACTTTAAGGAGAAGTGCTCAAAACAGATGGAGATTAGTCATGAAGACTTACAGCAACAGAAATTTCAGATCACTGGAATTAAAAGCTCTAAATGACATGGATGGTAGATTACAGGAAGGAGAAAACAATACTGAATTCTTATTGAAACAGAACACTTTACTTCAATCTAAACTTAATGATCTAGAAAGCAGGTCACACAGAAATAATATCAGAATCTTTGGACTACCAAATTACATTGAAGGTGATAATATGGTGAGTTTTTTAACAACTTGGCTACCTAAAGCACTTGATCTTTCTGAAGCTCCATCTTATGGCATCGAAAAAGTGCACAGATCCCTAGTCTCTTCTATGACTAATAAAAACTCTTCAGCTGAATCTGTAATAGTAAGATTCCTTTCTACACAAGACAAAGAACTGGTCCTTAAAACAGCACGGTCCAAGACACCTATCAAAATAAATGATAGCACTATCCATTGTGATAATGACTACTCACCTGCTGTTATTTCTAAAAGGAAACTTTTTTGCCTTTGATTAAAGAACTAAAAAATGTCAAGTAAAATCCCATCTCTTATTTCCTGCTAGACTGAAGTCATTCTTGTTAGATGCTCCCAAAATATTTAATTACTTGGATTCAGCTGTGACATATATCAGAACCAATAAAATACTTGACAAAATAGAGGATATAGAATAGGCTAATACATCACTGATAAGAGTTGCAGATAATAATACTTGGAAATCTTCAGACAAAAAGAATAAATAAATAGTTTCCTTTCTAAGTCATCTTGTTTTCTAATTTTACTCCTTTGGGGAAAAGTTGTATGAGCTCCTGTGTCACATTCTGGATGTAATGTCTTGACTCTTAGGACTCTTACTTAAAAGTTTTTGAAATATTATTACTTTATTATACACAGTAAGTTTTGTATTAGAAGAAAGTTGAAATAATTGTTTGCTTTTTGGCATATTTGGTTTATCTACAATCAATATTACTGCCTGTTGCAATGTAATTGATTATATTGTGCTAGATAGTGACTGTCTACTGGTTGACATCATTCATATTGGTTGAGTGACTTGGTTTTAAACTTATGTGAAGGTTCTTGGTGTTTCTCGACTTGTTGTTGTCAGCACAAGACCTACCTATCAAACACACACTTACTTTTCCCGCTGGAATCATTTTTCCCTTTTTCCTTTGATTTCTTGCACAAGATTGCTGGCTGCGAGCATCTTGCTACCTGACAGGTTTTCATTGGTCCTGTAGATGTCCAAGCTTCCAGGAAATAAACTCTGAACTTTCACCTGTCAACTGCACTTCAGGAAAGAATGCTGCAATGATGAATCTAACCACATACTGATTCACAGTAAAGAAGAAGTTATATTTTCAGTATGTGTTACCTGCTTTACCTTATATATTTAAACAGCACTATATACGTTTGCTCTTGCTTATGCTAATTAACTTAAAAAGTATTTTTTTTAACACATAATACAACTCTGTTATGACTCCAGGCAGTAACGGAGCTGAAATACATGCTTGGCATATTCAAAACTGTTAAAGACCTTACAAATGAATCATAGTCTTCACAATATGACAGTAATTTCATAATATATGTCTCTTCTTTCACCCTAAAGATAAATAACTCATTGATGAAAGGTACTATACTGTTTGTTAATTACATTATTTAGATTTAATACAGCATCTGTACTCAACTCCATAATATAGGAACACACACACATATTTATGTGCATACAAATCTACCCATAATCAGCCTCACTTTTGCATGCAGCCTAACATTTGTTTAAGTCAGTTGTACATGGGTTGTATATTTTACTATGAATGATAAATATTATTGTGGAGATGATACATATCTCCAGCAGCATCAGGATTATTTATTTAAAAGGAAAGTGACATAAATTATATACAGTGTCAGTACATAGTTCTATACTAAACTCTGGCTGTAAATGTTAATTCTGAAACCCTGGTATATGATATTTTGTAATTTATTGGTCTGTTACTATATAACTTGCATTTCATGCCCTGGAGATGGTTCAGTTTTGTTAAGAATCCAGAAGATAATTATTAACAGATTTGAAATATATAGGCAGATTCCTATTATTTCTTGGACTTCATGAAAACTAGATGTCAGTATTGTTGGATAGTCATTTACAAAGGTGGCTACAGCATCATTCTGTATTTTAATAATATTTCTTTATTAATGAAAGTTTGTATTGAGGCTTTATCAAGGTTATAATTAGGATTGTATAGTGACCTTTATTAAATAGTTTATAAATATTATATCGAGTTATGTAAGTTGATGAACTTAACCTAATTTTGTCTTCTTGTTTCTGGCTCTTAGTTCACATACTTAGTCTTTTCATAAGTCTAAAAAAATCCAAAATATGCATTTAATGAGAATATCCTAATAGAGTGTTTTGTTAATATTTTCTCAAACTACAGTAATGCTAAATATTTGACTTCACTTAAACAACCATTTAAGAATTTTTATAATTTTCAAGGTAAAAAAACTACAAATTATTTATATCTTATTTAATCATGGTATGATATTGCTTTCATTTTACACACTTGAATTTTAGTAATTTTGTATTTGATTACTAATATATGTTGTAATTGTGATCAATAAGTACTTTTAATTACAAACTTGCAATACAACTAATTATTTTGCTTCTTAAAATATTATATCACACTTAATTTTAGCTCTTTTGATTAATTAGGGTAGTATAATACTTGAATTTTCTACTACAGTTTTTTTTTGCAACAGCTTACATTGAAACATGTCAAATGACTATTTTGTTCTTTTATAAATGCTGTGGTTTATAATATAATAGAATAGAATAGAACAGAATAGAATATAACATTCATTTGATGAATGATTATTATAATATTAGATCAATATTCTTCAAACTAAAATCTTCAAGTACAGTCGATGAGGTCATTGCCTTTTATAGTAGTGTCATTAAATAAACTATTTGATGTGGTAGAGGTTGAATAACTTCTGTTGTTGGGTTGATTTGGGTAGTGAATGATACTCAGGTTAGGAGTCTATAACTCCAGGAAGGGGTTGGGTCATTATAATATTATGAATTCTTTTCATTTTCATTATTCATATCCTTTTTTGGTGTCCACTGCACGTAATTTTAAATATCATTAATAATTGGATCTCAATAGATTTATATCTTTTCAATAGTTTCTTTGTTGCTGATGGAGTGAAGTTCATTTTTTATACACAAAAAATATTAATGGTCAATCTCAACTTAAATCTTATGAGCAAACAATATGTTCCCTTTAAAAGGAATTTCCATTAGTTATTTATGCCCTAAATAATCACTGTAAAAGGGGAAGTTTACTTAAATATTTTAAATTACACAAATCTTACTTAGTCTTTTTGCAAGAAACACATCTCTTACAAGAATATATAGCTAAACTTAATACTAGATCTTACACTGCATTATCTAGCTCAGATCATTCTCAAAAGAAAAGATGAGTCAATATTTTATGGAGTAACACTTTACCTCTTCTCAGGATTATAGTCATTTATAAAGATGATAAAGGAATGTTTTGCTCTGTTACAATTGAATTGAATAGAAAATTATTTACACTTATAAACATTTATTGCATACCAGGGATTGGGGTTAACACAGTGAAACAACACTTAAACTAAATTGTACATTTATCTAAAGATAATATTATTATAGCAGGGGATTTTAATTGTATTTTAACTTATAATGATACCAATGCTTCTGGTAAAAGAAGGATTTTATCTCCAGCTAAACATCTGAGAGATTTCATAGATTCATATCATCTCAAAGATATTAAAATTTTACTGAATCAGGCTCACTTTTTTCACATTCTTCTCTCACAGACATGCCACTTATTCCAGAACCAATATAGTTCTCATTTTAAATGAGTTGATAAATGTAAAAGAAAGTGTAATTTCCTGCCCCTATCAGACAATAATGCCATAACCTTTGACTTAATAATTAACACAAGGTTTTATGTTCAGATTAAAAGGATCCCTGCCTATATAATGAAACTAAAATATTTTAAAGAATTTCTCACTTCTGAAATCTCCAAATGTTATTACTATTAATACCACCACTGAAACATCTGATATATATATATATATATATATATATATATATATATATATATATATGATACATTAATAGCTTATTTATATGGAAGAATCATTAACTGGTACTATAAGAAAAAAATCTATGGGACAAAGATCTACAAGAAATATAATTAAAACAAGTTAAAACTTACTAGTATGACAGATAAAAACAAAAAGGGAAGAAAGAAGAAATCAATGCATTAAATAATAAATATTTACAAATATTAAATCAAAAAGTATAATTAGTTTAGAGAAATCTAAATTTATAAACTTTTTGATCAACCTTAAGTCTTTAAAAAATCTGGCCAATAAAACCAAAAGACTTAGTAAACTTAATCATATCAATGATATTTTTCTGCTAAGAAAAAGAAGCATGTTATTGGCTTACATGATATACTAATAGAATTTAGAGAATTTTTAAAATAAAATTAACCAGAAATCAAATGTTTTAGATTCTAAAGAAGAAATAAGAGCCTTTATAAAAAATATATACGGAAAATAAATGATCAAAACTACAAGTCAAATCTGTAGATAAACCTATTTCATTTACTGAAGTTCAACATCAAGTTAATAAATTAAAACAAAATAAAGTCACTGGTAATGACAGAATCATCCCTGAAAGTTATAAAATAATGCCCAAAGAAGCTTTCAGCTTACTACATAAATATTCTCAATCTCTCAAGATAGCACCACTAGTCTACCTTTTTGGAAATATACTCTTATATCTCCTATACTAAAACCTAACAAGAATCCTTGTAAATGGTCCTCATGTAGACAAATCTCTCTATTAAATGTTGATTATAAGATGTTCATGTCAATTTGTGCAGATAGATTAAAATATTTCTTCCATCTCTGGTGAATGAAGATCAAACAGGTTTTATTGTAAACAGAAATGCATAACATAAAAAGAATTATAACTTTAATTGATTCTGCTAAAAATCTAAAAGAAAACTTAACACTAATTAATCTTGATATAAATTGTGCTTTTGATTCTGTTAATTGGGATTGTCTATTCTTACTCATGGGAGAAGTAAATTTCTCTAATAACTTCATTCACCTTATCTCGCATCTTTATAAAGGTGGTCAAGTTTACATTAAAACAGGTACTCATACCTCACAAAATATACAAATTCTCAAAGTGACCAAGCAAGGTTGCCCTCTATCCCCCTTGCTTTTCACCTTAGTAATGGAACCATTGGCCAATTTAAGAAGGATGCAACAGAATATTGAGGGTTTCAATTTAAGTCCTAATGTGACTCCTAAAATCCAGTTATTCACTGATGAGATCCTCCTCACTTTGAAGGAAAATAATGCTTCCATCTTGGCTACTTTTAAAACTATGGAAAATTTTCAAAGGAAGCCAGTTTTAATTTTTAATAACAATAAAACAAATATATTTCCTATTTACTCTAACTGTAAATTAGATAAAAAGTTTACCAAATATTTTGCTCAATCAGAACAAATAGCATATCTAGGAATAGTATTAACTAAAACATTAAAGATATAATATAGCTAAATTATAGCAAACATTTAGATTCTATAAAAAAGCATATATGTAAATGGAATAAACATCCCTGTACAATGGAGGAGAGACACTCAATTATCAAAATGATAATATTACCAAAAATGTATATGTTGCACAGTCATTATCTTTACCTCCCCCTAAATCATTAATAAAGGATTTTGATTCATTGATCTTAAAGTTCTTATCACTTAGAGTGGCATTAGCTCATCACCTGAGAGATTGGTCTAATGGTGGAATAGGCTTGTCAGATTTGGAATTATATTTAATTTCTTTTGTAGTCAAATGTATATCTTTATTAATAGACACATATTATACAGCTAAATGGAAGAAATGTTTAGAGATATTGTCTTTTGATCCATGTAATATTTCAAATTTCCACAAATCATCAATAGTAAATAATTCATTCATATGGTTGTTAACGGATTTTCTCACTAAATATAATCCTCAAACATATAGATCAAACTATATGCCACATCTTCTGAGCAATTTTATAAATCTTATCTATAAAACCCCAGCCTATAAAGCCTGTTTTTTCTTTCTCTCTCCTATTGCTTGTACACAGAGAATTATGTCATCCTCTGATCCTGCAAAAAATATGCTTTTTAAGGATAATAATTTAATATATTGGTTTCAGATGGTAACAAATAAAGTGGAATCTGTAGATTATTTAATAACTGAATTTGAATTAAATAAAAAATTTATGGCTGGAAATACAAGTCTGCAGACAGTTCATTCTAAATAAATTTGACTTAATGTCATCCATTATAAATAAGTATGCCCCTAGATTACTAAGCTATTTGGTTTTATCTATACAACATAAATTTCCTATTAAAGGCAAACTTCCACAAATATATAAAATAATTAGACAAGAAACAAAAAGTAACCCAGAAAATTACTGGAATTATTTCTCTACAATCAATAACAGTTTACTTAAAGATCAAGATAAGAAAATAATATTAGAATCATCCAGATTGATTACTTCTTTGCTTAAATGGAGATTGCCTGGAAATTTATATACAGATCATTTTAACACATTATATAATGGGTAAAATTAATAAGAGAGGTCATTTATGCTGGAGATGTATAACAGAAACAAAAACTGATTGGTCCCACATGTTTTTGATTGCATAGTTGTAAAAAATTATTGGGACAACATTAACAACTTTCTTCAGGCTTTATTTTCAGATAATTTTATCCTATCTAAATCTCTAGTTCTATTTAATACACCAGCACCTGTCTATGTAAAAAAATAAATAAATAAATATCCCCTGGTTTGGTCTGTTCTAGCTATTGCTAGAAAAGTTATAACAAGAAACTGGAAATCTGATACTTCTCCCTTTTTCTTAGAATTTAAAAACATTATCACTGAAGTATGTCATTTGGAATTATTGACCATTAAAATGAGATCCATCAGAAATAATTTTTCATATAATATGTGGAACAAGTTAAAAGTTTTATTAGATAAAGAGTTTTTTTATTCATGAAATCATCTTTTGCACATTAAGGTTTAATGCAGTTTTTAAATGTGGCATATTTGTAAATACTTTAGTTGTGTTTTGTTTAGATTTAATTTTTAGGGTTAAATTTATATAAAATATTCTATGTATCTGTTTGCTTGTATTTGAAAATCAATAAATTTGTTTTAAAAAATATATATCTTGGGGAAACCAGTAGCTTTTCATCAAAGTATTACTTTACTAGCTGGAGACGGGACTTTGGTTACACACTTTGGAGATGTAAGGACTGGAATAAGGGTAAGGGTGGACACATTGGATGGGCATTACTAGGGTGCTGTTTTAAATGGGTCTCTTTCATATGATTGAAAGACTATATGAGCAAAACCAAAAAATCAAATATCGGACCATAGAACTGGCTTCTCCTCTGGAAGCCATTATTTTTTTGGGATCACATATTTGCACTTTCCCCAGTGTGGTGTGATCTCAGAGTTGGTATATATAATATGCAGGGTATATGGGGGGGGGGGTGCAGAGGGTTTGCTGTTTTTCATGATGCTGGCTTCCAGAGGAGAAGTTGGTTCAATTTTCTGAGATTCAATCATCTCAGTTTCAATTAAATGCTTTTTTGATCATATGAAGTAGATCCATTTTAAACTATATGGATTGACAGGCACAGAATACAACAGAAGCACTGATGCAGGTTTTTTGTACTCAGGAAAGTATGTGCGTTGGTCTAGACTATATATATATATATATATATATATATATATATATATATATATATATATATATATATATATAAAAAACAAAGAAACATAAATATCATATTCAGAGAATGGCTACAAATCCTAGAACATTAGCAGATCATGTTCCATGGAATTGCAGCCTCCTTAAAAAGATACTAATGAAGCACATTGGAGATCTTCTATGTGTTGGTTAAGAACAAAAAAAAAGGAAAAGAGCTATTGCAATAATTAAAATAATTAAATTATGTTTTAATGGGCTGTAGGAGCATCAAAATGATATGACAGTGTTGGGAATGATGTAAAGAAGAGTTAAAAAGAAGGATAAAGGAAGAGGGAAAAAAAGAAGTGAGAGGCAATATTTCAGAGAGTTTAAACTCAGGAAGATAAGAGACCTACAGAAAATGGAGGTGGATATAAGTGAAGAAGGATGAAGTGGGCTTGGGGAATTGAAGAACAAGTGGAACAACTATTAACTAGACTCCCACAATTCCTAGCCTCCCATGATCATGATCTTGTGTTGTCTCACTAATTTTTAGTGAGCTTAACCTTCCTTAGGATTTTTTCTCATGTAAATAAGTATATACTGTGGAATGATCAAACACCTTCATATAGTATCACAACCTATGTGTTAAATAACATTAGAAATCCATCCTTGTTTGCTGTTCTTCTATACTCTATCTATTGATCTCTAGTGTTTTTCTTTCTTAGGTTTTTGTGAGACCTTAGTATCTCTTATCATAAATTACTAGGTGTATCTAATTTTGTAATATGTTATAAAGATTTGTACTACACCATTTCTAATACAAATGTATTAGTCTTATTCATCTATTCTTAGATACATTTTTCTTTTTTCCTACTGAAATATAAAATATATAATCTTAGGCTTGTACTATAATTGTTAAAACTTCTTATGTACCAAATTATACTGTTATTGTCTTTGTCTTGACCTTTTATGTTGTTGTAATTTGTGGAGCTTTTCTCCCCGGGCCTCCACTGAAAACGGACATATATCCAGCTGGACTAGCCCGGTCAACAAATGTAAAATAAAATAAAATAAATAAATAAACAAACATTGTATGGATATGATGGATAGATAAGTTGTGATCAAACAGAAATACTCTGAAAATACAACTAAACTGCAGAGGTTATTAGCATGTAAGTTAACTCAGCAAAAGATAGAGAGAAGAATAAGATGTTAAAACAGAAAAATATATAATGATTCCACTTTGATGGGTAAAGTATTTACAGAATATTATGAAATGCTGTACGCAGAACAGAAATACAAAATAACTGGTTGAAAAGACTGTGAGAGTTTATGGATGACTTAGAAATTGTCAGTTTAGAAGGTAGAGAAGGGGATATATCAATAAGCCCCATAAAAGAAGATGCAAGGAACATATGAATGTGCAGGGACTGGGTAACTCTCTGAAGATGGGTCCCCTTGTGAAATCTGGAAAGAATGTAATCAAAAATTCTCCCAATATGGAAGAGAGTATATAATGAGGTGTTAAGGGGTAGGAAAATTCCATTCCAGTTTCTTGGAAAACAACAGTAATTTCAGTAATACTGAATGGATGTAGGGAACTGATAAATCATGGCTATTACCACCAAGTTTCACTTTTAAATCACCATTAAAAGGTGTTTGTAGCAAAACTGCCACATAAATTAGCTGATGTCATACATAGGATTATTAACATGGATCAGTGCAGCTTTGTTAAGAATAGGCAATGATTTGATAATGGACTTAAAACTTGCATGATAATCACAGAGGCAGAATGCAACAAGAAACTTTTGGTGCTAATGAGGTTAGATGCAGAGAAGGTATCTGGTAGATTACATTGGTGATATTTATGGGAAATAATGAACAAAATGGGCATTCTACTAGAGTTTATTTTATTGTTGCAAGATATATGTAAGAAATCTGGTACATTGATTAAAATAATAGCACCAGAGATTTTGATTAACAGTGGAACTAGACAGGGGTGTCCACTTCCCTTCTTTCGTTTATTCTTTATTTGGAGCCTTTCAGACAAAGGGTAAGGCACAGTATCATAAAATGATAGGAGGGATAGCAAGAAGAAGGAACAACTAACTTTGCTCTTAGATGATGTAATTTTGTATCTAGATAATCTGAATCAAGATATTTTAAAACTGTTTAAGACATTGCAAAAATTCACTACAATAAAAGCAGTACAAGTGAACAATGCACCTACTTATGACTGGGTAACAGGTCATCCAAACCTGTACAGACATTGTGAGCTCAAATATTTGAGGTATGGCTAGTAAAGAATTCTATGGATTCATCAAATGAAACAAGAGGGAAAAATACAATATTGAACAAGATAAAAAGATGGAGAATTCTGCTAGTGAACCCTGAACATAAAATACAACTCATTAAGATGATTGTTGTCCCTCTGACGCTATATGTTTGACAGGCATTCATATTTAATCCTGGAATCTGCTTCTAAGGACTCATGCAGAAAGCAGTAATGAGATATATAGGATTGAAACTGGCCCAAGGTTGGAATGGCAGAAAATGACAAAAATTGTAGACAGGGGAGGGTTGGCAATACCACAGATATTACCACGGATAAATACCAAGGATATTTTAGAGCAACGCAAGTGAAATTGCTTTATTATATTAAGAACAACAACTATAACTCAAAATGTAAAAGAATTATGCTTAAGAAAAGTATTAATATTGGGCAGGGCAAAGATGTACAGAAATAAAAGTTATGGCAAAAGGTTTTAGAGAAAGTAGTGACTAGGTTGTTTAGAGAGATGCCCTGATCATACCAGCCCTTCTAAGTGGCACATCTTATAACCAAAGGTTTCACATCCAGGAAGAAAGAGATCATCATCCCTCTCTTCTTATCCCTCAATAGACCAATCGTTGAATATAATGTCCCATTTGGCATATACCTAACCAGACACCTACAACAGCAGGAGCGGCCACAAAAGTACCTCACAAAAAGAATCCTAGGCCTTAAACACATGTCCTACATGGGCAGTCTCAAGACACTTCAGCTGTTCTGAGTCTCTTATCGTCTACTTAGAGGTGATCTGTGCTTGACTTACAAATCCATGTCTGACCCAGCCCTACTTGAAATGTTACACCTAAAGAAATTCCAGTCCCCCCACCAACACACTCCAGAGGTCACAACCTCATTACCACAATTAATAGAACATGCTGGAAGGACAGGTTCATCTCCCAAAGACTGCCCAAACTCTGGAATAAGCTTCCCATTCATGTCAAGCAGAGCACCTCGTTGGCCCTCTTCAAGAGAAATCTTGACAAGTGGATGCATAACAGAAAGTTCACTCCAGGGATCATTCCAGTTGACCTATTGTATAGGGGCACTGTGAACTAACATCGGGTGACACAGTGCCTGGGCAATCTTTTTGGGCTAGGCATGTAAAGGCTCCAGGGCCATTAGCCTAGTACACACCTAAGAACCTATGAACCTATAAGGAAATGTGGAAGGAAATTTGTGGACCACAGAGGTATAAAAAAAACAAGTAAGTTTAGAATATTTGCATGGAAATACATGCATAAGCATCTTATACACCAGACTTTAAAAAAATTTAACAAGCGATAAGACAGATAAATTGAAGACATGGTCAAGATTAGATTTTTTTTTAAGAAATGTAGTAAGTTGGAAACTATCGACTACAAGGATATGAGTGGCATTGGACAGAAATCATTTTTATAAGAGCTGAATTACTCACCTGAAGGAAAACGTACATATTTAGGCACTCATAGAAGTCATAACAAGAAGATGGAAAACACTTCAGAAGACAAAAGTGGTAAAAATAATAGTATTAATGGATTAAATGAATAAAAGAGATGGAAGAAAAGTTAAACTGTGGTAGAGTTATTAAGTTACACTAAAGAATGTAAGAACACTGGGATTTATTAGAAGACCAAGATGGGTGTAGAATATAGAAATAATAGGACATAGACAACAAAAGAATCAAATTGAAACCATTACTTAAAGACAGGTGGAGAGTGCTAACGAATGAAGGTGATCATGGAGATGATAAAGGATGCAGTGTACAGAAAAGTAGATGGGATTATTATGATAGAAAGAGATGAATTGTTTGTGCATTCATGCAGAACTTGATTATGTAATGCTTGGTTTAGGGATGAACTCATTCTATAGGCTAATAACAATAACACAGTGTTATAAGCCTACTGAATACCCAGCCCAACCAGCAGGGAAAACTGTGCTCCATGCATGAGGACTGCAGAAGAATAGCCAGATTTTTGTAAAAGAATAAAGTAGATGATTTAAAAAAATTGGACTTGTTGGTGCTGTCAGTTTTTGAAGATGTGTAACTGCTTTCCTCCATGCATCTATTTCGCTGGGCACACACACTCACATATATATATATATATGGATCCCCTTCAAAACATCTAAAGTTCATAACATTGAAGCTCAAAACATTGAGACCAATACATCTGAAACCCATAATGTCTAAAACTCATAACATCAAATTTCATAACTTTGAAATTTTGCATCACAACTTCAAAACGTACAAATCACATGTAAATAACATCCCCTCCACCTAAAACAACACCAAAGTAGTAAACACACTTTGTACTATGTTTCGGCAGGGGGGTAAGCCTCCCAGCACCACTCATGTGCCCCTGTAAATTAAATATTCCAACTCCAAGATCGCACTACAGTGGGGTTAGGAAATTAACTTTTGCCCCTCTGCAGAAACATAATACAAAGTGTGTTTACTACTTTGGTGTTGTTTTAGGTGGAGGGGAATGTTATTTACATGTGATTTGTAGGTTTTAAAGTTGTGATGAAAAGTTTCAGTGTTATGAAATTCAATGTTATGAGTTTTAGATGTTATGGTCTCGATGTTCTGAGCTTAGATGTTATGACCATTCAATGTTTTGAAGGGGATCCATATAGATGAAGATGTGTAACTGCTTTCCTCCATGCATCTATTTCGCTGGGCACACACACTCATATATATATATATATATATATATATAGATATAGATATAGATATGTGTGTGTGTGTGTGTGTGTGTGTGTGTGTGTGTGTGTGTGAATATACACACACACACACACACACACACACACACACACACACACACACACACACACACACACACACATAAATATTTTTTTCCATTGAGCTTGTTAACTAGGTAGAACACTGATCACTTCTGACCAATTTCAACCTCAGCCCTCAGTCAATAATATGGCCACTCATACAAAGTACATAAGATAACAAAAACATCAAGTGATAGTGAGTAAAGTACAAAGAACATGAAATGCTAAGAATACAACATTATATAAACCATTAAAGTGATAGGATACAATTGTACTATGTATCTATCTGTATATATATATATATATATATATATATATATATATATATATATATATATACACACACACATAGGTTTAGCATCAAATGGTTACAGTGCATCAGTTTGATTGACACTTGTTTGAAAGGCTGATTTCAAGGTTTCATAATGTCAGAAATTTTTTTTACAGAATCTACAGTGAGAAAACTCTATTCCTGTTCTACATCCTGGACAGCAAAACTCCCAGAAATATTGAATGTCGAACTCCAGTTTTACCATGTTCAACATTAGGGAGGAAAATTATTTCAAATTTTGACATTGAAGTTCGGCATTCCAAACACTTGCATGGATGTATTTCAACAATTTGATGGTAAACTATATATATATATATATATATATATATATATATATATATATATATACATAAAGCCATTTGCATACATTCTATGAAGCAGGATAAATTACATTAAATTAACCTTAACTCTGTATTAAGCAGATCATGACCTTTCTATCAAATACAAATATTTATTCAGTTGCCAGCGTAAGCGCAACACCCTGTTAAATGACACTGTAACATGTAATCACAATTATATGACTGTGGAGTTTTGCTCTTAAAGATTAAGACTGTGGTATCTCAGGGATTTCTCTTTTCCCCTGAAATAGCAGTTCAGCATTTGGTATGTATAAATAGCAGTGGAGTGAGGGAAAACACCACCCCAGTGGTAGAGGAGGAGGGGGTCCTGCTCCTATGAAAAAATGCATGCCATACAAGTTTTATGACATTTGAATGTCTGTTTTTGACAAGTGTGCTGTTTTGTGGTTGCACTTACAAGTACCTATCACAAAACCGTCACAATTTAGCCATGCAGTCCATTTTTTCACATCAGTAAGCAGTTCAGTGAATGGAACTTGACACTTAGAATCATCTCCCAAACTGTCCCTACATGAGTCTCATTTCTTCAGTGATCAGCCAAACCAAGAATATTTGCAGGACTATTTTCTGTGAGTATTTTATCTTGCCATTTAGGACAGTCCTTGCTTTACTATAGCTTTTCCTAGAAATATGACCAGAGGATTATCTCTGTGAAACTCTTGACTATCAGTTCTTAAGGTGTCAGTATCCCTGTAATAGTTTCCTGCATTTCATTGTATTTGTCTTAATGAAATAACTACGATTTCCCCAATACACCTTTCCATCTTCTCCAGAAACATCACAGGACCTTGGTCTGGTTGCTTGCCCAATTACGTCATCTACAGCCTGCATACATTTTTGTGACTTTTATATTTTTAACATAATAAAATGGCTGTTGGGCAAAAAGAATGTTAAAATCAAATATAGAAAATGCCAGAACACTGAACCAAAGTGTTTAAATAAGCGCATTAAAATGATTTTACATAACAACAAGAGTTTATTCTATCCATATTCAGTCCTTTGTTAGGCTGGTAAAATGTCACAAAGTAAACAGCAGCATATCTGTCTGAATCAGTATCACAGATAGATAACATCCTGAGTACAACCCAGGTGACCCAAAGTTGACTAGCAGTTCAGGTGTTTGACAGCAAATGGAGAGAGGAGGGGCATGTCAATCCTGAGGAGATGGGGGGAATGGTGGTTTCCACCCAATTTGTGTTGTTGCTCCAATGATAGAGCCTCATCTGGGGAGAGGACACTCATAATGGGGAAGGTAGCTGTGGAAAGATAGAGGTGTGACCAACAAAGCTGTTGATTGTAACCATTGTGGACCCATGTGGGAGGAGCATGCATGCATAAACAGAGGGGCACAGGTAATTATTGTGGTGACACAAGTCCTAATGCCACTACCAGGGCTACAAATGAGAATGCTGTCATTGCAAGGATGCTTACAAGAGTGCAGATCATCATGGCTGCTTGAAAGATACCCCCCCCCCCCGCTCCCCAAAAAAGTAATTTCTGATCAATGGGAGGCTTGATATTGATAGGCATGTGGGGCAAAACTAATGCAAAAAGGAAAGTAAAAATAACCCACACACACACATGATATATATATATATATATATATATATATATATATATATATATATATAATATATATATATATGTATATATAAATACATACAAATAAAATCCTATCAGAATTTAGGAAGTTCAAATCCATTGTCAATAATTTTATTAACAGACAATTATGTAAGCACTGTTGTTTCTCAGGCCACTATCTACTTCAGTATTACCTGCCATTACATTTCATTCATTAATAATGAATCGCTGTATTCTGCTAGTGGGCGTCCTCTATTTAGTTAGTAACCAAAATTTTGAATTTAGCATTGTGATTTGCCTTCTGGGCATGTTTGTATAATGCATTTCTCCCTTCATGTATTTTTAATATATCCAGGATATTCCTTAATACTGACATATAATTACTTTCATTCTTGCCCACATAGAAAGATTTATACCCAGGGTCATTTTACATATAATAAAAAAAGTATTATAAAATGCCCATCCTGTCTCATGATGTGTAAATCTATTTGTTGTGTTAATTAAAAAACAAATAAAAAAGTACTTTTTTATTCAACACTGATTTACTGGTTTCATGTATGCACTAATAAATTTAAAGCTAACAACAATGCAAGTATCTGCCTTGGCATTTGACTGCAGTATAGGTCAGTTCTCACAAACAGCCGTCATAATTTCCCTGCCGGCAGAAATGCACAAGGTGACAAAGGAAACAGAAGAAGAATAATGGCGCCTGACGATGAGTTGCCCATCAGCATTACTCACAGAACCATGTAATCTCCATTTTCATTATAAAAGTATGGTTATAAAACCCTTTCCTGAAATTCATTTAAGGTCCTTTCTAATAGTTTATCCAAAATACATTTAGATCCTGTAGCAACAGTTAATTGATTTGGAGCCAAGCATATTTTTTCAATAGCCTGCCAAAGGTACAATCATCTCTGATAGACCCTTCAGGCCAACCCATGTTTTATCAGACCAAATGCTCTACTGACAGTATAACTAAATTACTCAATACTAATTTACAGGTTTATGTTAAACACATTATTGGAAATCAAGCACATTCCAAGACTGTTCTCACTTTTTAGAGCATTTGCAGAGAATAGTGTAGCAGTTTCATTATTTTCTGCCACTTTGGACACAGTTAGTTTATACCCTTCTTTACATGCCCTTAGGTTTAAGAACAGTAAGGTAATTTATAACAGATAACAGATGGATAGACCTTTTAGTGAAACTATTTCAGCTTTCTTTAGCAACTTATGTATTTATTTATTATTTTTTTAATTCTGTATCCTTTGTTGATGAAGTTTCACAGGAGACCTGAGGTAGTAGTTATACTAATAGAGGAAATTTAGCCAGGACATTAGGAAATTTCCCCTATACTTTTTGATAGGTGCCATGGGATCTTTTACATCCACTTCAGCTACAACCAACTCAAGCAGGTAGGGGCTTGGCTTAATGTCTCATCCGAAGGACGGCACACTTAGGAGTGCATTGCCCCTCCCCCTATACTGCAGTGCCAGTAATCGATCTACATGGTGTGGGAACCATAACTCACAGCCTCTTCACCAAAGGTGATTGTGCTATCTGTTGCAACACTGAATTGTACTATCTGTTGTGACAATGACACTGTTACTGATTCAGTGAAGGATTCTATTTGCAATTAAATGGCACAGTAATACAGGGAGTTTAAAAGCCATGATGTACCAATTTAGTTAGGGTTTAAAGAAGCAACAAGCTTTTACATGCACCTTTTTGTTGCTTTTTAAATTAAGCTTTATTGATCATTAGTATAAAAATGCACAAACATAAACTGAACAGCAACCTTAGCATGTTTACAATGACAGTATACAAACCCAGTTGTTAAATGTATGTTTCCTGTAATTAACAAAAGGAATAGGGCAAACATTCATGATAGTCAACTATCTCAATATGTTTCTTAAATCTAGAGAATGAACTACCTTTAAAGCTGAGATTGCATTACCTTCCACTTCTTTCCAGGGGACCACTTCACTTGTAAAATTTTACTAATCTGGGCATCAGCCACTGCCATTTTTGACTTCCATAAGTAATTCATTCATATATTGATGAAACCAAGTCAAATATAACAAGAAGGTTGAAATTAATGGAGGGCTGGTTTGTTTCCATTTTTTTGTTATGCATTTCTTATACACTTATAAAAATGATGCTTGTAATTGACTATCTAGAGACTTTGTTATTGCTT
The DNA here is from genome assembly GCF_019279795.1 of Protopterus annectens. NCBI lineage: Eukaryota > Metazoa > Chordata > Ceratodontiformes > Protopteridae > Protopterus > Protopterus annectens. The sequence continues at coordinate 722,805,576 of NC_056739.1, forward strand.
TCAAGTGAATCTAAAGTATTATTAAGTTTAACACAACTAGCCAGAAGTAGTGCATCAAGCTCTGCAGATCTGGTTTGAAAATTTTCAAAACATCATATGCAACAAATATGTGGATCCAGCCTGCTATGGAATTCCCCTTGAATCTTCAGCACAACACATCTACTTGATGAAAAAAAATTGGTGTAACTCAAGAGGGGTGTAAATACAAATTCATCTGCTGACATTCCCAGCCTAAGAGTCTATATCTCCAGGAGACTGCAGAATATCTAGGAATCATAGCTACTAGTTGCCATGTTTCATTGGTAAAAGATTTTCATAAATTTCTTTCCCATGATCTCTTAAGTTTACCCACTTCACTAAAATGACTTGTTAAATATAGTTAATATCATGTACTCCTAGAAGAGACAGTCCCCTAGATTTACAAAAACAACTAATGAGGGGGATGGCTTGGTCTGGAAGCATTTTAAAGATTTTTTAAGTGATCGCTGGGTTGCTTTTAGTTTACTATAGAAAAAGTGCTCCAGGATTTAAATTGCATATATAGTCAACACCCATGTCATGAGAGTATAGCCTTTCACTAGTTATTCCCAGTAATTTATTTTAACTTCACTTGTAATGCATTGTACCACCTCCTGGTCTAGTGAAGACCAGAAAGTTGTCTGACCTAATAGACAAGACCTCATTTTTCCAAAATGACAACTTGTTTAAAAAAATCTAAATGCTCATTTGGATTTCTTAAATATGAAAGGAGGTCATCGGCAAAAAGTGAAGTTATTAAGTAATTGTTCAAACAGGGATAGTCTGTGTGCTGTAGAGACCATAATTTCAATGCTAGTGGCTATAAGTAAAAAGTATATAAGATGGAGGGAAGTGAGCACCTCAACCAGGTACCATTCTCAAATGTTTATCTAACTTTAACAAATCCTGACTGATCAGGATGAATTATCCACAGCAACTTAGTAGTGATTCATTTAGCTAAAATTATTATTAGTAATTTATAATCCAAGTTAAGAACCAGATTTGGCCTGTAAAAATAGGAAGTAATACGGATTTATCTGCTTTAAATATAATTAAAATAAGGATAGATTTCCAAAAGCCTTGGATCTCACCAGTGGAGAAAATGTGATTGTTAGGTGCCATACATCAGTTTATAAAATTGTTCCCAGTTTCTTATAAAAATCTCATCTGTGATATCATTCTTACCAGATGTCTTGCCATTGTTTGGGTGTGGGGCAGAGCTACCCTGATTTCCCATGTCACAATAGGGGCCATTAAAGGCATCTTCTGCATTGCATTTAACTTTCATTAGTCTAACCCACCAAAAAAATTAAAAGATACATTAAAGTATGGTTCCTTGTCTGTTGAGACTTATTATATACATTCCTTTTTTGACAATAGGTGAAATACTATTTTTATATAGATGACCTGATATCCTGTTTCATAGGTTCATAGGTTCATACTAGGCTATCGGCCCTGGGGCAATTATAAGCCTAGCCCGATTCTGTATGGCTTACGCCACCCCTTGATATGAGTATACTGTGCCCTTTTTAAGGTTTAGTTTACTGTGCCTCTGTCTAATAGTGACACGGGAGTAATCCCTGGGACAAACCTACGATCCCCCATCCACCTATCGAGATTCTTCTTGAAGAGATTCAGTGAGATGCTCTGCCTCAGATGATTTCAGGGTGACGAGAGTCATTTCTTGCCATTTATGAAATATATCCACTCTGCAGGCTTTGAGGTTGCATTACCTCCACATTTCTGTGGTATTCATTTTTGGATATATTATTAACTATGATATAAAGATTGCTTCTGGAATTGTTAAAAATAACAGCAGGAAACATTTTTTGTATGTGACTATTTCCCATCCCACTATCTGATAAAACCTTTACATAAAAGGTAATTTTTGAGGATATACAGGTTAAGTACGGATTGTTTGAGAAGACTGCACAAGGGAAACCATGACTTTTGCAAAAGAGGTTTTATTGAGAATCTACTTAAAAAATTACAAAGAAAAGTTAGGGAAGATAGGTCAGTATTTTCATCAATATGGAGTGAGAGAGGGCAAAGACAAGGATATAGAGTTTATAACTATGTTCCATGTATTCAAAAGGTGAGTCATATTTTAAAGAATCACTGGCCTATCTTCCTCTTGGATTCAAATCTTGCTTAGGTTATTCCTTCAAAATGTAAGGTACTGTTCAGAACTATTAAGAATTTACTAGTCATCTTAGTTTCTGCTAGAATAACAAATATCTTTGTGATTGAAAAGAGGAGTATATTTTAGTGTGCTTACTGCCCTACATATTAATTTGTGTTTACAGTGGTCAATATATTAATAAATGGAAAAAAAGTATTATTACAAGGTACAAAGTTGGGAGGTTAGCATAATGGTTAAGGTGTTTACCTTATAGATACAAGGTGCAGGGTTTGATTCTTATGTGGGATAATTGGCTAGGCTTAAAATAGCCTACAAGGACAATTGGCCTAGTCCTAATCTATGAACCTATGAGCACCATGCTCTATTGTAGGAGTACTTTTCTGTTTAACATGCACATGCTCTCACTATAGCAGGAGCAGTCCAGAAAACCCATTTAAGGGCCTTAACGATATGTCAAATATATTAGGAAAGGTTTGGTAAAAGAGCATATGGTCAAATTCTTCAATGAATTTCAAAATGATAATCCACAGTGTTTGCATTTTTTTATTATACACATAATTTAGGATGTGTTATTTAAAATAAAGAAAATATTACAGTAAAATGAAGCTTGGTGCATACTCAAATATGACATCCTTTTTGCTACAGGAGTCAACAATAAAAGTGCATGTTCAAGTTTTCTTGGAAATTAAATAGAACTGATCAGTTCTCTAAGAGCATAAATCCTTGTCTTTATGTTCTGTATTAGTTTAGGTCCTTTTATGACTGTTTCCTTTCCTTTGACTGATCTCACAATTGGGGAAACCCCAATCAAATTACAGTGCTTCAAAAGGCAAAGAGAGAGCATTAACTTAATGAAGTAAAGCTAAAAAGATGATTATTTTTTTATCCCATTTTAGTCACTCCTGATTTTACTAAAGAATTTACTTTGTATACAGATGCATCAGAAGAGGATTTGGATAGAGTTGCCCCACGATATTCAAGGTGAGAACCACCCTGTGCGTTTTATCAGTACCAATTAAGCAGTACTAAAAAACAATATTCAGTACCATAGAGAAAGAGAGTTTAGCAGTGAAGTGGGTTTTCAGTTCCTTAAAATACTATTTACTGGTGACTTACTATGCCCTATTACGATGGCTAAACATGCAATAACATGGTAATAACATCTTTCCGCTGGATACTGACCCTCTACCAATTCAGTATACTGTATCCCATAGGCCTGGCTTGGCTAATACAAATGCTGATGGGTTGCTGAAATCCAGCAATCCTATGTTATAAGTCCAAAGCCAATGGCATTGCCCTGGGGGATAGTTGTGGCATCTCTTTAATATTGTTATTTTTTTGTTCAAATATTTTTATTAAATTTAAACACGTGAATATTACAATCAGTCTAATGTAAGTTTAAATGAATAACTATATACAATATATACAACTGGACTAGTATGAAAAAAAGATTTCATAAAGAAAGAGAAAATAGATATTTTCATATACCAAATAAACAGTGTGATTATGAACATTCAGTCAAATTATAGATGATGCGTTGTTTTTTTAGAGTTTCAATTAAGTCCATAACTTTAGTCCAATGATTATCAGACCATTTCCTGAGGAAAACTCTTGTTTCTTTGACTTTTATTTCCATGGAAGCTGATTCTTGTAGTGGTAAACGAAATTCTTCAGTGTAACTGGTGTTGTTATTGACTGTATGCCTTTAAAAGTGGTGGAGAGTAACTTGACATTCTCACAGATCTTCAGTCAAGCAATTAGTTATATTAGCTAGCTAATAGTCACCTGGTGCTTGTATAAACATTTGCTGTCTGCTAGAGGCAGTCCAGGAACTAAGTTCTTCAGCTGGCAGTTCTGTGCACCATGGAGTTGGACAGCCTAGTTGGGGCTTATCATGGATGTGCCCTGAGAGCAGCTCAAGTGAAGATTTTTATTGTTTACTGAAGCCAAAGAAAGGCTTGGCAAAGACAGCCTGTGGATGGACAGCCTGTTTCAGACTAATGATACACACTGTAAAGTCTTATATAATGAGTACTGGTTAGAGTGCTTAAATACTATAAAAAGCTGAGTGGGCTGGTTTTCTGTATTCCTCTGCCTTTTTTATTGTTGTTTAATAAACCTGTATTTAAATGAACCTCTGCTTCAAGAGTATTTCAAACCATGCAGAGAGTGTGTATGTATGAGTGTGTATGTATATATATATATATATATATATATATATATATATATATATATATATATATGGGTTACCTTCATTTGATCGACAGCCCATTTGACTGAAACCCATTTGATGGTATATATAGTTAGGGGGGTGTGGGGGGCGCAGTCCACCACCTAGTTTCCTTTAAAAGAAGAAAATAACACAAGAAGTACAGATTTTGAATGAAAATAGGTGGGGGGGGTTTGCCCCCCCCATGCCACCCACATCCCCCCTAACTATATATATATACAAACTCCAGGGTCGCACGACCTTGGGGAGGGGGACAAATCCCTGTTATTTGCCTTGAATACTGGTTTTCGATCAAATGAGTTTAGATCAAATGAAATTTCGACCAAATGAAGGTAACCCATATATATGTATATATATATATATATATATATATATATATATATATATATATATATATATATATATATATATATATATATATATGTATATTGAATATAAAACGTTTACACACCCCTGTTAAATGACAGGTTTTTGTGATATAAAAAATGCGACCACAATAAATCATTTCAAAACTTTTCCCACCTTTAATGTGACCTATAACATGTACAATTCAATTGAAAAATAAATCTGTTAGGGGAAAAAATATAAAAAATAAAATACGTACAATATGCTGGTTGCATAAGTATGCACACCCTTAAACTAATACTTTATTGTGTGGGCACACCCTTAAACTAATACTTTGTTGAAGCACCTTTTGATTTAATTACAACATTCAGTCTTCTTGGGTACACACCTGCCATCAGTTAAAGAGACTTTGATTAACCCTAAATAAAGTTCAGCTGTCCTAGTAGGATTTTCCCTGACATTTACTCAGTTGTCTGTACTAGCAAAAGCCATGGTTCGCAGACAGCTTACAAAGCATCAAAGGGATCTCATTGTTGAAAGGTATCAGTCAGGAGAAGGGTACAAAAAAATTTCCACAGCATTGGATATACCACGGAACACAGTGAAGACAGTCATCAAAAAGTGGAGAAAATATGGGACAACATTGATGTTGCAAAGAAATGGATGTCCCTCCAAAATTGATGAATAGACAAGATGAAAACTGGTCAGGGAGGCTGCCAAGAGACCTACAGCAAGACTGAAGGAGCTGCAGGAATTTCTGTCAAGTACTGGTTGTGTACTACATGTGACAACAATCTCCCCCTTCTCCATATGTCTGGACTATGAGGTAGAGTTGCAAGATAGAAGCCTTTTCTTACACAGAAAAACATCCGGGCCCAGCTAAAATTTGCAAAACAGTACATCAAGTCTCCCAAAAGCATGTAGGAAAATGTGCTATGGTCTGATGATACCAAGGTTGAACTTTTTGGCCACAATTCCAAAAGGTACGTTTGGCGGAAAAACAACACTTCACATCACCAAAAGAACACCATCCCCATGGTGAAGCATGGTGGTGGCAGTATCATGCTTTGGGTTGCTTTTCTTCAGCTGGAACTGGGGCTTTAGTCGAGGTGGATGGAATTATAAACAGCTCCAAATACCAGTCACTTTTGGCCCAAAACCTTCAGGCATCTGCTAGAAAGCTGAAGATGAAGAGGAATTTCACTTTTCAACATGACAATGACCCCAAACATACATCCAAATCAACAAAAGAATGCCTTCACCAGAAGAAAATTAAAGTTTTGGAATGGCCCAGCCAGACCCCAGACCTAAATCCAATAGAAAATCTGTGGGGTGACCTGAAGAGGGCTGTGCACAAGAGATTCCCTCACAATCTGACAGATATGGAGCGCTTTTGCAAGGAAGAGTAGCCAAATATTGCCAAGTCAAGATGTGCCATGCTGATAGACTCCTACCCAAGAAGACTGAATGCTATAATTAAATCAAAATGTGCTTCAACAGAATATTAGTTTAATGGTGCGCACACATAACAAGGTATTAGTTTAAGGGTGTGCACACTTATGCAACCAGTGTATTGTACATTTTTTATGTTTTATATTTTTCCCCTAACAGATTTGTTTGTTTTTCAATTGAATTGTACAGGTTATAGGTCAAATTAAAGGTGAGAAAAGTTTTAAAATGATTTATTGTGGTCTCATTCTTTTATATCACAAAAACTTGGCATTTTAACATGGGTATGTAAACTTTGTATACCGACTGTATATACACACACACACACACACACACACACATATATATATATGTGGGTGTGTGTGTGTGTGTGTGTGTGTGTGTGTGTGTGTGTGTGTGTGTGTGTGTGTGGGTCTACTTCACAAGCATGAAATCTCACATAACCAAAGACGAGAAGATTGAGACGAGAACTCCAAAATGAGTTAAATGAACGACCGCATAGCCGACAAGTTTCCCATGGTAAGTAACCACTGGGCCAACAAGGTGAAATTTACCCTTTTCCCCACTGTAGTGTGATCCCGGAGTTGGTATATTTAGTTGGGGAGTGTGGGAGGCACAGTCTACCACATTAGGGGGTGTGAGGGCTGTAGACCCCCATCTGGGTGGGTTGGAGATTGTGCAGTGTATTTTACATTAGTTGCTGGCCCAGTGGTTACTTATCATGGAAAACCTGTCGGCTATATGGTTGTTCGTTTAACTGAACTTTTGGAGTTCTCGTCTTGGTCTTCTTTTCTTCGATTATGTGAGATTTCATGCTTGTGAAGTAGACCCATATACATGTATATATATACAATGAATTTCAAAGAAACAACCAGATATTGACATCCACAAAGTTGACCAGAAAATGTCAACACACTACTACGCATGTGCTAAGTGACTGATGCTCAGAGATGTCAATGTGAGCGAGGGTGAAGCAGTACATCTGGTTCACCCACTAAGCTATTATGTCTGTTATCCATACATTTAGAGTCACAGTGGCACATATACATTTCCAGCTGTATCCAGTTCTGCAAATGTTTGGGCTTATTAATAATATGTAGGGGTAATCAGTAATAAGATAGTAATGACTTCAGCTCCATAAATGAAACTGATATGAGAAGACTGAGAAAATGTGTTTAATCCTCCCTTCTCAAATAAGATATCAGGAAAAACTAAGCCCAAAAATATGTTACATTGAAAATTTGCAGTCTTCAAAAACCTCTTCTTTTTTCCCAAAAACACTTGATAAAAATAGCTATAAAAATATTTCAAGCACAAGAAAAGCCACATAAATCACAGCATTCAAACATTGCAAATAATCATTGATAAGAAAATAGAAAAATGTTTAAATTTAATTGAGCAATATATATTTTATAAATCATGACCTGTTTATACACTGTGTGGGGAAATCCAGCAGTTAAGTCAGAGAATATAATACACCGTGATGATCTAAATGTAACTTGTTACTGTGTAAATGAAAAAAAGGTTGTTTTCTTTCCCTGTCTACCCTCAAAAATATTTTGCTTGCAATAAGCTATTGTTTAGGTTAAGGGAAGGTCAGCAGATGGGTTTGTCTGATGAAGTTTGAAATGTTATAGTCAAATCAAGCTTTGTTTTCTCTCTCAGAGTTAATTGAATGATTAAGGGAAATGATTATGTCAGCAATGTGAACAGAAAGGTTGAGGGAAAAGATTCTCTTTCAGAAGAGCTAAGGGAAAGCCCAAGGTAAAAGTCTGTCACTCTCAATCCTAAGGGAAACAAATGGAAAAAGAAATATCTATGATAGACTCACTTTTTTGTCATAATGGATACATTTTCTTTCCACATGAGGTTATGAGTGTTCTTCTTCTTCTTTCGGCTTTTCCCAGTTAGGGGTCACCACAGCGGATCACCTGTCCGCTCATGATTGGCAGTGGAGTTTTACAGTGTCGAGTTGCCAGCCCGGCACCCAACCTTCCACAGAAGGCACACACATGCACACACTCACACCTAGGGCCAATTTAGAGTGTCCAATCCACCTACTGCATGTCTTTGGGATGTGGGAGGAAACTGGAGCACCCGGAGGAAACCCACGCGACCACAGAGAGGACATGCAGACTCCGCACAGTAGGCACCCCAGCCTAGGATCAAACCAGAGAACCTCTTACTGTGAGGCAACAATGCTAACCACTGCACCACTGTGTATCATTCCTAATTTTTTTTTTTTTTTAAGTAAAATTAGACTACACTCATCTACAAATAGTTTGATTTTAAAGTATCAGAATCAGTCTGCATTAGGTATTTTATATGGATTATCATAAATCAAAAATCATTTAAATGTATTTTTTCTCTGAATACTGCATCTTTTGCATTGATTTCTAAGCAGATGTTCTTTGATATTCTCAAATAAGGTAACATTGTGAAATACTAGTTTGTGACTATATGACTTATTTAGATCATGCAAGGCTTCTTTGTTATTTCTAGAACAAATAAAAAATTTCAGTTCTGACATTCTCCTTTAAAGAAGGAGAAATCCAGCAATGACCAAAAATATACCTGCCCTATAGGAAATATAAATCGCAAGGGCATGCAAACTCTGTTGTTAGGCATTCTTAGCTGATACGCAGGCATGCATTTAGAAGCAAACATTCAGATTCTCCTGTTGTCTGTGCGTGTAGATTGAACTGGTGATGCTATTTTAATTAGGACTCTTTGCAGCAAATACATGTTGATGAGTTCTTTAGCTGTTTCCACGGCTGTTTTTTTCTCATGAGGGTATGAATCATGTCTTTATCTGTTATTCAGTTTATGTGACAGTATACAAAGCCATGCATCTTCATATAATCAGCAATTATGTCTGCTGGGCATTAGAGCTTACACATTTGCAGTTATTTTCAGAAAAGAAGATCTTTTTTTGTTGAACAATTGACTCTATTTATCATGCATTTAGAATAAGAGTTTTCAGTATGATAGACGTTAAGTGCAGTATAATTGTTTGTAAAACTTTAAATGCACAATGAGACTTTTTAGCTTCTCATTTATTTCATCTATGACACCTCCAGAAAGACGTGGCATGCATGCAGGGTTTGTAGCTGGTGTATTCCAAAAAGTGCCACAGCAAGTGATCTGTCTACAATCTTACATTTATAGCTGACTAGTAAGTCCAGAGCAGGAGCAGAAGGGCAACAGATAGTGGTATATCAAGGACCAAGGCAGGAGAGACGGAGAGTGAATCACCCATCTGGAGGGGAGCAGGATAGTATGGGTACCTACACTACTGACTCCAACAGGAAGGTGGGAGTATTGTGGGTGGGAATTATTGGGTCAGAGTGGCTTTTGTCACATGTCACTGGGTGTGTGAAGGCATGCACAGGGAGTGTCCCCAGATCAGTGGCTTCAAGCAAAGCTACCAGCCGCCATGAGGAAGGCAGGGAGGGGAGACACAGAAATGGTGGCCTACCCAATACCTAACTCTCACCCTTGATGGAGAACAATGGGTTAATTGGTTTCTTACCCTATTCAGGTGAATTAATGAATGTTAGGTATCTTACACTGCTTGAGATATGTAAGGGTCAGCTCTCACCCTAGAAGAGCAATGAAATGGACCAATAAAGTGCTGAAGGGATGCCTGAAGCTGGGAGGAAGTGAGCAATAAAAAGTGCAAAAAATTTCATTTTTAGATATCTTCTCTAGGTTCATAGGTTCATAGGTCGGTACTAGGCTATCGGCCCTAGGGCCTATACAAGCCTAGACATAACAATTCCCTGGATATTTCTTCCCACAATATTTACTTCCCTGGACCCCTGTCTAGCAGGGTGACTGATGTGATCCCCGGGGTAAATTCCTATCTCCCATCCAGTCGTCAAGGTTCCTTTTGAAGAGGGCCAAGGAGGCGCTCTGCTTGACATGTATGGGCAGTCTATTCCAGAGTCTGGGGAGTCTCTGGGTCAGGAACCTATCCCTCCAGCAAGTTTTGTTCATTGTGATGACAAGGTTTAGATCCCTAGAGCGTGTGGCTCTGAGGGATTGGGATTTCTTTAAGTGGAGCATGTCCAACAGCTCTGGGTTTGATATGGCCTTGTATGTTGAGCAGAGATCACCTCTTAGTAGACGATATGTCACAGAGTATGGCTGGAGTTTGTTTAGACAGTCAGCATAGGGCATCTGCTTTAGGCCTGTGATTCTTTTAGTGAGGTATTTCGGCTGTTGCAGATGTTATGTGAGGTACATACCAAATGGAGCATTGTACTCTATAATGGGTCTAATGAGGGATGACTGCAGTGGGACAATGACCTCCTTTTTTCTGGATGAAAAGCCCTTAGTGATGAGGTATGCCACATAGAAGGATTTCCTGATGGTTGTGGCAATGTGGTTATCGAAGGTGAGACCACTGTCCACCTGTGTCCCTAAGTCTTTCATCAAACTTTCTGTGTTTAGTGTACTGCCACTTATGTGGTAATTTATGGGTACATGTTTTTTCCCAAAGGGGATAACTATACATTTCTTGGCATTAAGTTTGAGCCCATGGCTCTGGCACCAAGCATCTGTTTCTGTAAGGCACTTTTGTAGAATATGCTGGAGGGATGGGTTCCTGACCCAGAGACTCCCCAGACTCTGGAATAGACTGCCCATACATGTCAAGCAAAGCGCCTCTTTGGCCCTCTTCAAAAGGAATCTTGACGATTGGATGAGAGAAAGGAAATTCACCCCAGGGATCATGTCAGTTGCCCTGCTAGACAGGGGTCCAGGAAGTAAATAGTGTGGGAAGAAATATTATGGCTAGGCTTGTATAGGCCCTAGGGCCGATAGCCTAGTACAAACCTATGAACCTATATCCACATCATTTGGGGATTCAATAATGGCTCCCAGTTTGCAGTCATCTGCGAACTTTGTTAGCCAGAGTCCCTTAGTGTTGGCCTGTAGTTCAGAGAAGTAGATGCCAAACAAGAGCGGCCCCAGGACTGAACCCTGAGGTTCTTCACTTGTCACTTGTCTGGAGATGGAATTAGAGTCGGCTACTTTTACAGTCTAGGTTCTGTCAGTAAGCCAGTTGGCAACCCATCGAGTGACATAGAGATTTATGCCCAGCTTAGTAAGTTTATCTGGGATTCCATAGTGGGGGATGGTGTTGAAGGCCTTAGCGAGGTCCAGATAGGCTGTGTGGACTGCCTTACCCTCGTCCACAGCTCCGGAGACTGATTTGATGAAGTCAGTCTGGTTCAGGAGACAAGATCGGCCCTTCATGAACCCAAACTGGGTGGGGTCCAGTGTTTGAAGGTTTCCAATGTCTTTGTTTATAAGTTCAATGATAATGCATTCCATGCCCTTGCAGATCAGACTCGTCAGACTGATGGGACAGTAGTTTCTGGGATCCAAGGTGGATCCCTCCTTGTGGAATGGGATAACTGTAGCTGTGCGCCACTCAGTGGGCACAAAGCCTGAGGTGAGGCTATGATTAAACAGGACACTTAGTTGAGGTGCCAGTTCATTTTGTAGTTCATGTGGTACACAGCCCGGGATGTCATATGGTCCCATGGATGCTGTATTCTTAGCTTTGGAGAGTGCAGTTTCTACCTGTGTGGCCATGATTACCAGAATTTGGCAATCTTTTGGTATTGAGATGGGCCCTTTAGGGAGTGAGAGGGGGGTGAAGTTGGCACTAATTCGACCTGCCAGGATATTGGCAATATCCTTGGGATCAGTATATTTAATGCCATTCTGTTGTAGCTCAGAGCATATCTGAGCATTGCCATTTAGATTCTTGACATAATTATAGAATGCTTTGTGGTTGTCTTTGGAATCTTTGGCAAGTTTATTTTCGTAACTAGCTTTGGAGGATTTTATGAGGGATCTCAGCTTCTTACTGAGGCTGGTAAGGGAGTTTTTTGCATCCTGGGATTTTCCTCTTTTCTGCAACAGTTTCTGTCTTCTGTTGTATAGTTTGTTTATGGCAGGGGACCACCAGATTGTCTTCCTTTTTTTGGAGGAGAGCATCTTGGTTCTATTTGGGATGGCACGTTTCATGCATGAGTGGATGTGCTCGTACAGTGTCTTAGTGTAGAATTCAGCAGTTGAACTTTCAGCTCCTGTCTGCATGAGTGTCATGACATTTGTCACTTCTGACTTGAGTAGCATGAAGTTGGCTTTGGAGAAGTTTTTTATGGAGGTTTCCTTACTGGGGAGTGAGGGTGGGATGTGGATGTCAAGGGTGATTTGCTTATGGTCAGACCTGACTAATGAGGGGGTGACCACTGGTGTGGAGCATCTATCTCCCATGTTAGTAATGACCAGGTCTAGGATATTGGAGCCCCTGGTGGGACAATGGATTAGTTGATCCAGGGCATTGGAATTTATGAATTCCAAGAACCGTTGGGAAAAGGTGTTGGTACCCAAGTAGTTTTCCCAGTTAATGGCAGGGTAGTTGAAATCACCCAGTTTTAGGGTGTTTGGTTGTATCTTAATATTTCCTGTATGTTTAGAAAGGTGTAGTGAGAATCTTGGGGCATGGTGGGGGATCTGTAGCAAGCTACAATTTGGATTGCAGTCTTACCTAGTGTTTGTTGCACCTGGAGAATTTCAGATGCATTGTGTTGGGCAACTAGCCTGGAGGTGTGAATATTCTTGGTGAATATGGACACTCCTCCACCTTTAGTGTTTCGGTCTTAGTTTGGTGGCTGAAAAGTGTGGTAAGAGTTGTAGCCTGGTATTGCAGGGGTGCTCTCTGGAGCCTTGAACCATGTCTCAGTTACTGCACAGATATCGATGTTCTCCATTTTTAGGAGTGCCTCAAGAGAGTGCATTTTGAGGTTTAGACTTCTAGCAATGAGTAGCATTACCTTCAGATTTTGCATGCTTGTATCGGTGGTGGTTTTGTCCTTTGAACCTTGCCTGAAAAAAGCACTATAGGGGTGGCAAGAGCTTTAGCCAGTAACCTGAATCCCAGGGGTGACAGGTGCAGACCATCTCTGGCAAAGCATCGTGGTTTGTTGATCATGTCGTCCCAGGCAGACAGATACTGGATCCCCTTTGAATGACACCAGAAGCTTAGCCAGTTGTTGAAGTCAATCATTTTGTCTTTATACTGTGGTATCATTCTGGGCGAAGGCAGGATGCTACTCAGGGCTAGGGTCATACCTGCCTGGGCCACATGATCCAAGAGCTCTTCCATGTCTCTTTTCATGTAGGCCAGGGAGATACATCTCAAGTCATTCACTCCAACATGGACAATGACAGGGTCATATTTGTACTTGTTGTGGAGTGACTTGAGTGCATGTGTTATGTAGCAGATCCTGGTACCCGACAGGCAGCTGAGTGTAATTTTCTCCTTGTTCAGCCTGGTGAGTGGGACATCAGTGTGCCTGACTACAGAGTCACCTATGACTAAAGTGTTGGGTACGTTGTCTTGCCTTAGGGGCTGTTGTTGGGTGGCACACTGATGTTGTGAGCTATGTGTCACTTTGGTTGTGACTGGCATTTGCATTTCAGCTTCGGAGGTCCTTGTTGCTTGGGCAGGTTAATGTTAAGGGCCTCTTCATATGTGGGTTTGGTGTTGCTATGTGTGGGTGTTGATGGTGTGGGTTTTGAAGGGCTATGTGTTGCTTGAGGTGTAGTGCAGGTGTTAACCTTCCCCTCTTGACTGTTTAGCACAATCTTGGCTGGAGAGAGGTTTTCTTCCAGTTTGGCTATGTAAGTGCATCTTTTGCAGATTGTAGTGTTGGGTGGTAGGAGGAGAGGGTTGTCGGTATACATGAGGCAGTTGCTGCATTGCCCTAGTATGCCCAGATTCACCAGGTGGACAGGAGAAATCACCGGAAGCTGACCCTTCGGCATGCATGTTTAGGTGCTTTTTTGTAAAGTACAATAGCTGTTTTCCCTTACCTTTGCAAGGTACTTTGCAATTACAGGCTGTTTAGTGCCTACGATTAATTTCTCCTTATTAACGAGGAGAGTTGAGTGCTTGTATCAGTTTAAGGCTTCCTAGTGCTTTCCAGCAGGTTCTAGAGTAATTGCTAGTCACAGGGGTTCAGCTTTTAGTGCTACTACTGAGAAACCAGCTAGTTCTAAGGGAAAATTTGAAGAGCAGACTTTTTCGCACCTGGAATAGTTTAACTGTAGCCCCGCAGTGCTGCACAATGTGAAAAATGCGCAAATACGCACGTCTTTAAGCCAGAAAGTTGAAAGGGATAGAAATTAGCCCAAAGTGGCTAAAATTACAATTTCAGAGCTGGAAACCACTCCTCTCTCATTGGTAAGCAGTAGGACTTCCCTCTACCACAGCAAAGTCTGGATAGCTCTGAACACAGAAAATAAAGTCCTGAAACCAGCAAAGCCTGGGATCTGGACTATACTAGCTAGGAAATGTGGGAAACGAGCAAACAAGATAGTATAATTTTTTTTTTTGTTAAAACAGGCTAAACAATGCAATAATACACTAAATAAACACAGAAAAGGGTAACACTCTTGAGTGTGTAGCCCTAAACAGTAAATACAATTAAAACTCTACAAAATTAGCAATTTAAAACTTTTTAAATGAAACAAAGCAAGTGCACAACTGAAAAATGATTTAAGCGGCAGTAATACAGTAGGAAAAACAATTTAAGCAGCAGTAATACAGTAGAATAAGTAGCTAGTCTACATATATAGAAAATCAGAATAAATAGATTCTGGCAAAGCACTGGAAGCATTTCAAAAAGATAAAAAGAAAAAACAAGAACATTTCTTTATTTAGAGAAAGCATCTTCTATCTGTTAAGAAAAAGTATAGTAATAAAATGAAACAAGCAAAGTAAAAGGACCATTTCTTCAGATTCTTCTTCATCTAGAATTGCAGTTAAATGAACAGTAATCCTCCCTGAAAGTCCAATAAGAAAATAAATGTCTTATAGTCGATATTTGCCTATCAATGACAGACTAGCAGTAAGAAACAGTAATCAGTATAAATTCCTTGATTCCACTGAATATTTTGTCATTGCTAACTTTCCTTAGTCTTTGATGAGAACAATCTTTGTACTGACAAGATTAGTGAAGAAACTTCACATCAGTCTTTACTAATACAGGAGCCTTCACAGATCACCAAAGACATTTTTGTTTAACAATGAAAGGTTATTAGTTAATTAGTGCTGCCATGTCATTCGTTCATCCCCTACAAAGCATTTCTGTCCTATATTATACCCACTCAATCCATCAAGGAATGTGAAGGGATGTCTCATATGTAGTACCTACTCATGCAATCTCAGATGGAGACATGTAGCAACACTACCAACCAGTTATAGCCTCTGCACCAGCATCCCTCATGTAGCCACTGGTAGGGCGTCATCAATGGACCACAAAGATGATAAAAGCTGCTGAAGGTCATCTTCCCCTTCTTCACGTCCATGATGCATGGGAGATTCATTCCTCATCTTGTCAAACACTGCATGTTTCTAGTGAGCCATGTAATAAGAAATGAAATTGTTCTGTAGTCCCAAACACCGTTCCCAGAAATTTATTAGGTTTCCAAAACTGATCTCGTTTGAACATAATTCTGAGTGGATTGATGCTGGCTCTGAATTCTTCAACTTCTGTTATCTTGATAAAAATGTCCATATTAATTGGAGTTGGGGTGGGTCATTTCTATGACAGGTGATCAGACATTTCCTTGAAAGTATTTATTTTATTTTATTATTTATATTTTATTTTACATTTGTTGACCTGGCTAGTCCAACTGGATACATGTCCATTTTCAGTCGAAGCCCAAGGAGATAAGCTCCAAATTAAGCTAATAAAAATCAAAAAATAAAAAATAAAATATATTGTTGATAGAGATTAACATCAAGAACTTGACTACAAAGTTTAGTAAAAACAATACACTACTACTAGAAGCATATTTATATGGTAAAGGGTTTGACATTCATCACGTTGAAGACTAGGAAAAAAGAACAGATTCAAACTAATTATTAAGGTTGTTTCGAAGTATTACACTGTAAGTGACAAACGGAATACAGACATAGTGGAAAAACGTGCTCACAGAAGAATACTTGTTATAAAGTACATAGTCAGAGGTAGTTACCAGAAAGACTAGACTAGAATCAGAGTTAAGGAAGCTTACTAATCCCACTTTAAGAGTTTTGGGAGGGAGGTATACAGTGACACAGTAGTCATGCTGGGGGAGTGATTAGTCTGGGTTAGTACATGGGCATATCCATTGTGTTTTAAGGAGTATATTTAGTTGCTTTTTGAAAAGTGATAATGATGAAAGTGATGATAGTTCACTGGGAAGCCTGTTCCAGGTTTTCCCCACTGAATTAGAGAAAAGAGAATCACCTGCTGTGTTGTAGGGCTTCTGGATGGTAACTAGTAATTTATCTGCTGAGCAAAGGGTTGTAAGATTTTTATAGGGGGTAATAAGGCTACAGGGTATTGGAGTATTACTGGGATGATACAAAATTGTATGGGTGATAGTAAGTTGTTGAAATTGTAGCTGGTTTTGCAGTTCTAGCCATCCTAGCTGTTTAAGATTTTGACAAAGGTGGGTTTTAAATGGGGAGCCAGTGGCAAATCTGGCAATGTTGTTATAGGAGGTTGCCAATTTGTTAAAGTTACTTTTGGAAAGATTAGTATAAATGGAGGAGGCATAGAGGAGGGTAGAGATCAGATGGGTGTGAGCAATGGTACTTCTGGCTACAGGGGTAAGGTAAGGTTGTATCCTGTAAAGGGAACCAAGTTTTCTGTTTCCCGATTTAATAGTTGAATTAATATGCGAGTCAAAGTTAAGGTTGTGGTCAATTATTATGCCTAAGAGTTTGGTGGTTGGGTCAGGTGATATGGCAGTCCCATTGTTGGATATAACTGTGAGATCTATTGGGGAGGAATTTAGTGTTGGAGTGAATAGCATTAGTTTAGCTTTTTTGGGGTTTAGGAGGAGGCAGCGTTGTAGGAACCAGTTTTTTACTAAGTTAAATACTTTTTGTGTGATGGATTGGAGTTCAGTTGAAGAAGAGGCAGCACAAATTAATATGTTGTCATCTGCATATTGTATGCAGGTAGCTTGAGGAAGATTTACATTTAGATCATTAATGCATACAGAGAAAAGGAGAGGTCCCAGGATAGAGCCTTGAGGGACACCAAGGGTAATAGGGAGATGTGTGAATAGGTTATTGTCCCAAAGGGCAGCTTGTTGTCTATTTTTTAAGTAGGACTTGAACCATTGTAATGCCTGTATGTCAAGTGAGAGTGATTTGAGTATGTTTAGAAGTATCTGATGGTTAACCATATTGAAGGCTTTAGAGAGGTCAATAAAGAGTGCAGAGGAAAGCATATTGTTATTATGATATTTGTTAATGCAGTCAGAAAAGGATAGGAGAGTAGTGGTAGTACTATGGAAAGGCCTAAAGCCATGCTGACAGTCATTTAGTAGGTTATTTTGGAGAAGGTGATCAAGTAGTTGCTGGTGGATGCATTTTGCCATGATTTTGGCTAAAGGAGAGAGTAAGGCTATGGGGCGAAAGTTAGAGATGTCGGTTGAGTTACCACCCTTGTGAAGTGGAATAATGTGGGAGATTTTCCAGAGAGATGGGATGGAGCCTTCAGTAATGGTTCTATTAATTAGGATGGAAATGGGATAGGCAAGTACTTTTGCTGCAATTTGCAGGTATTCAGCTGGTAGTAAATCAGCTGAGGGTGTATATGGTTTAAGTTTGTGAAGTAGGGTGTAGATGAGGGATGTAGGAACTGGTTTTAAATGAAAGGTAGGAGGTAAGCTAGCTAAGGAGGATGGGAGACTAGAGCTAACAGGTGGTAAGGAATTTGCTAGAGATTGGGCGGTTTCAGTAAAAAAGGTATTGAAAGCATCAGCAATCTGGTTGGGAATGTTAAGGGAGAGGCCTGATGGGGTTGGTGTCTTGGAGTAGCCTGGGTGTAGAAGTCTATTATTACCTGACCAGAAACGTTGTGCTTTTTGTTGATGCTTTTGCTGGAGTTTAAAGTATTTTTTTATCAAGTAGTATTGATTTTTAGTGGCATTTCTCAGCTGTTTAAAGTTTTGATGATCTGTTGGGTTTTTAGTAGTTCTCCATTTAGACCAGATTTTATTTCTCAATAAGATGTTATGCCTAGTCTCTTTAGTGAGCCATGGAACAGCTTTACTTCTTGTTCTAATAGAGCAAGTAGGGGCATGGTATTCCAGGATTTGTAACAATTTAGAGTTAAAATAGGATAATGCTTCCTCAAGAGGGAGGTGTAATAGGGGTGACCAGTCACATGCTTTAAACTCTGCTTGGAAGCTTGCTGGGATAAAATCTTTTTTGTTCTGGGTAGTTCTAAAGATAGTTTGGTTGGGAATAAAGGTCTTTTGTCTAATTATGTAAGTAAGTGAGTGGTCACTAATGTCATCAGGAAGGCTACCTGCTTTATATGAGAGGAGATGGCTATTTACTAAGATTCAGTCTAAGGTACTTTCTTTGCTACTGGGTTTATGGAATCTGGTGGGGGTGGTGATTGTTTGGGAAAAGCCATAAAGGTTTATATGGGTTGTAGGTTTGGCTGAGGTACAGTTATTCCAATCTATGTTAAAATTTCCATGTACAATGGTTTCTTGTGGAAAGGATGTAGAAAGCCAGCAGAGGGTACTTTCTAGGGTGTTGATGTTATTGTCTGGAGGTAGGTAGGAGCATATTATGTATATGGATTTGCTAGCATTTACCTGATGCTTAGAAATAAGGATTTCAGCATTACTGTCTAAAGGTATTTGTACATCTAGTGAAGTAACATGTAACTCAGATTTGTACAGAATTGATACCTCTCCATCCTTTTTGGTTGTACGGTCTAATTTCAAAATATTATAACCAGGTGGGATGATTTCAATGTCCTTTGTTACTAGTTTGAGACAAGTTTCTGTTGGACATAGTATGTCAAATGAATATATGTCCAACAGAGCATGTAGTTGGCTAATTTTACTGTTTAAGCTATGTATGTTGAGATGTGCTATGAGGAGAGTATTAGGGGTTCTAGTGGGGGTGAATGGGGTGTTGGAATGAGATAAGTGGGGGTTTGTTGGGATCTTGTTGTTTGGGCCTGGGTTGGGATGAATGTCACCATGAAGTAGAGGGTGTTGTTGATGACTATATGTAAGCTTTAGAAGTTTACAGAAAATGTTTTGTGACTTCCTGGCTTGGAGGTAAGTAATATGGGCTACCCCATGATACTTTGGTAAAAGATAGGTTGATGAAGATGTTATGTTAAAATGGCTTTGGAAGGCTAGCTGATTTAGTAGTAACGTGTGTTTTAAGGGATGGTGGGATCCAGTATAATGTAGGTCTTCATAGAAGGTAGGATATAGGGTACAGATAGAATGGGTAGTACTGCAAGGAAGAGAAACATATTTATATGTATTGGTTTGTAGGTTAAGGGTATAGTGAGGGAGAAGATAAAATATAGTCAGGAGGTAGGGGTTGATAGAGATATAGTGTGGAGTGAGATAGTGTTTCAAGGGTAGTAGTAATGAGAGGCAGTATGAAAGTAGGTGTGTAGGTATTTAATGTGTAATGAGTACTAGTATGCTATTGGATGTCTAGAGAAGGGGTGTGTTCTCAGAAGTATAAATGTAGGTGTACTGGGGGTGGTTGGGAATTGGGGGTAGGGTAGGGGAGCGGAGTGAGTCCGCAGGGCAAACAGAGCTGGTTAGATCAGCTAAAGGAAGATTCTGCAGAGACAATCTGTGAACAACAGACTCCTGAGGTGCTCTTGGTAGTTACAGGTGAGTGGGGTGTGATAATGCAGCTGTGTGGTAGCTAAGGGATAGTAGAGTGGAATGAGAGAAATATAACTAAAAGGAGGGCAAAAAACTGGGAACAGTCTGATACAGCAAGAAAAATTGAAAATTAGTCTGAAATGTAATACGGGAGAGTAGGGGTAAGGGATGCAACACAAGTCCAGATTAGGGTGCCACCTAGTGGGCAAAAAGTATAGTACA